>NC_142082.1:132542831-132845861 GCF_054644295.1 Miniopterus natalensis
GTGTGTGTGTGTGTGTGTGTGTGTGTGTGTTTCATAGTATGCATATTTTCGATGACTGTAGCTGAACACTCTCATAAGGTTTCAGTGCCCCAGATTGCATTGGTGTTTTGTTCTCATTTATGTCAACAGGAGGCAAAGGATTTTAAGATTTGTTGTAAAAACAAAGGTTTATGATTGTAAAATCAGAGGCAAGAATAAGGAGAACTGAGTTGACACAAAGAACTGTCAGAACTCTGCCAAGCTCAAGAGCCTACACAATAGGGATTTGTACCACGTGCATTTTAGGACCTGAAGCTCTGAGCAGCTTATAATTAACAGCAATTAAGGGAGTAAACGAGCAATGAACAAGAATTCTCATTCTGATTTCAATAACAATTGGACTAGAAGTCATTTTAATTCAGATTTTAATTATACAACAAAGCTAATTTTAAATAAACTACTTGAATGAAAATGCCACTTGAGGAGTGAAGGTTGGCTGGGTAATACCTAAGAAGTGAGATTATTTTGAACTAGCCAACAAAGACTTGAAAATTTTAAAGATAATTTTACATATTCTACTTTTGTGAACAAGCACCTTCTGTGCTGGTATCATAAAGTTAAAATACTAATACAAATCGAATCTAGAAATGGCCAAAAGGGACAGTCTCTTTGTCACTAACTCGAACATTGTTGATTTGTTTTCAGCAAACTACATTTACCGCATTAAATTAATATTTGAAAACTGATACACTAAACAAGTAACACTCTTGAGAAGCAAATAAACTATATTTTTGTCGTCTTTTGTTTTTTAAAATATATTTGGTGGAGATGAACTTCCTCTTCTTTCTCTCTCTTTTTTTTTTTTTTTTTTATCCACACCTGAGGGTATTTTTTCCATTGCTTTTCAGAGAGAGTGGAAGGGAGAGAGAGAGAGAGAGAGAGAGAGAGAGAGAGAGAGAGAGAGAGAGAACATCGCTGTGAAAGAGGCACATCGATTGGTTGGCTACCGCTCATGCCCTGACCAGGGGCTGGGGATCGAGCCTGCAACCAAGATACGTGCCCTTGGTAGGAATCGAACCCAGGACCCTTCATTCCATGGGCCGACGTTCTAACCACTGAGCAAGACCGGTTAAGGTGAACTTTCCCTTCTACAGATGATGCATGAGATCAGGACTAGCCCAGTAGCATATCATAGTCCATCCACTCACTCAAAGGTAATAAAAAGTCCTCTGGCCATTTTAAGTTGAAAACACAGTCTCCATTTTGTATTTAAAATCATCTAGTTCAGTGATTTTAGAGATAGAGGAAGGGAGAGGGGGAGGGAGAGGAAGAGAGAGAGAAAGGAGGGAAGGAGGGAGTGAGGGAGTGAGGGAGTGAGGGAGAGAGAGAGAGAAAGAAACATCAATTGGTTGCCTCCCATGTGCACCCTGACAGGTGACTGAACCTGCAACCTAGATATGTGCCCTGACCGGGAATCAAACCCGCAACCTTTTGATTCATGGGCCAATGCTCCAACCAACTGAGCCAAACTGGCCAGAGCCTCATAAATAGTTTTGATTGTAATTTTCTGACTTATTTTGTGAACACAGGAGTCTTTGCTCATGATTATATGTGCTGGATTTTTCTGTGCCGCCCAGAGCAACAATCTTATGCAGGTGAGTGAAAGAGGCACAGGGGCTTCCTTGGTTTCTTAGTTCAAGAGGACCCTCTCCTGTTGTATCGAGAAAAGACCATTTCTTTAATAAAGGGTGAGTATTTGGGAGGGGATGCGGGGGAGATTATTGCTCCCCTCCTGGTTCTTTGATGTCTTGTTTCATTAGAGCTCTTTTCTCCAGCTTCTTTCTTCCTCTCTTCACACAGCCTCCAACCCCACCGCTTAAAGGTTCCTCCCTTTCCCCTAGAAGCTCCACCTTCCCAGGAGTGTCCCCTCTGACCCTGGATGCTTTGAATCCCTTTTCTTCAGTGCCCCAATAGCCAGTGCTCAGATCCACCGGGTCTCAGGCACCCCTGGGTACCCTCCTGAGGGAAGGGCTCCCCCTCTGGGTACGCCCTTGCTGGGGTTATGTGTGCTCCCCCAGGACTGCAGTCCCAGCCCAGTTGGACCGGCTTCTCGATCCTACAGTCCCTGCAGTCTTAGCCCACAAAACCTGCAGGTCTCTGATGCTCAATTCCAATTTATATGTAAACTGAAGAAATTTGTAATACTTTTTGTTCTCTAATTGTGCAGTAGGCATAGAGCTATGAGTGATTTTGCTTTCCTTGTTCATCTGTTTGGTTTTTTAAAGATGTGTAAGAAAGATAAAAATGTATATGACTGACTGACCTATTTTGCTTAGCATAATATTTTCCAGGTCCCTCCATGCTGTCTCAAAGGGTTCGAGATCCCTTTTTACAGCTGCATAGTATTCCATGGTATAAATGTACCACAGCTTTTTTATCCACTCATCTACTGATGGGCACTTGGGCTGTTTCCAGATCTTAGTTATTATAAATAACACTGTTAGAAACACAAATATCACATGATCTCACTTATATGTAGAATCTAATGAACAAAATAAACTGACAAAATAGATCCAGAGACATGGGAGTATGCAACAGACTGACAATTTGCAGAGGGAAGGGGGAAGCGGGGAGGGAGGGATTAACCAAAGAATTTATATGAACATATGCAAAATCCATAGACACAGACAATAGTGCTGGTGAGGGCCTGGGGAGGGGGAGAGAGTGGGGAGGAGGGAATCAATGGGGGAAAAAAGGGGACATCTGTAATACTTTCCACAATAAAGATAAAAAAATTAGGTGATATTATACTATGGAAACTCAAAGCTTCAGTTATCTTTGAGAAGAAAAATAACCTTAATCTAGAAAAATCAATCATTAAGAATGTATGCTATCTCAAATCATTTCCACACTCTTTTATATCAATATTTTTCTTTGAAAATCTTCAGGGAAAAAGGTATTTTAACATGAGTGAATCAAAACCAACAGTTTTATAGTTGTTTCAAAATGCCATTTCCCTCACCCTCTGTTTTACACATACCTTTTTATTTGGATCTAATCTATTAAATGTTGAAAATCACCTGGTGTTCATTGGTTGTGATTCAGTGTTTAATGAATGTGGGGGTCACTCCTTTGGAATCAGAATTAGAATTTCTGGAGCTCTGTTAATTACTGGTTGTCCTTGCATAAAGAAAAGAGATAAAGACCATCTTAAAAGCTGATTTTCTCTGGGGAGTATAAGAGATGAAAATGCTAATACCAACCATAACACTTTATGAGTTTATATGTCTGAATTATTTCAGTGTGCATTTTTAGTTCCGATGTAATCCCAGGCTCAATACTTTTTTCTCAGAAAGTGTAATTTTAAAGCTATTACTATAGTGAGGCATCACATTTTTCAAATCTAATTCTATACCTAGTATATGCCAAAGATCTACTGATATCAAAGGAATTTAATTCTGAATTTTTGCAGGGTCTTCTTTAAAAGCCAATGCTCATTTGAGCAACAAGCTGAGCTGCTGTGACAGGGAAACGAAATAGTGGTGTGGAAAGGGAGCCTCTGGTCAGGGCCCAATTGGGGTTCCTGCCACCACAGCTGCTGCTGCTGCTGCTCATGGCTCTGGCTCGGACCCGCTTCAGCTGAAATGTTTGACTCTGTCTTGGGTGATAAGGCGTCTTGCCACGGGGCCTGTAGTTGACCTACCCCAAGGAAGGGGAGTTGTACGCATGCCAGGGAGGCTGAAACCTGTTTTCAATTTGTCAGTTTGTGGATGATGGAACTGATTTAAATCAGGCCAAATGGGAATGGGAATCTGCATGTACGGAAGCATATTCCCAATCTGATGAGCAATACTCTTGCCATCTTGGCTGCCAGAATCAGCTACCATTTGCTGAACTGATGCCAAAAATGCAGATGAAGAAAGTGATGGCTTTTTAAGATTCTTCTCTTAATGCTGGGTGGATGTTAACCACAACTCTCGTCTTCTCAGTGATGGTATTGACTGGGATTTGTTGGGCAACTGTTGCTACACCTGTGGAGAGTATGTTCCCTCTGAGAAGCTGAGTATCTTTGGTGACTTGGAATTTGTAAATGAACAGAAGCTAAACAGATCTGAGCCCCCTTTCTGAGAAGAGCCCTAGGAAAGACAGAAAGGAATGGCTGGAAGTATGTCTAGGCAGAAAGGGCCGGATCATGCACAGGAGCTGCCAAATGTTTCTTGTTCCTATAAGTGTGTTAATTCCTCCTTTTCTTAACAAGCAATTGCAGAGTTGCTCATTTTTGTGTGCAAAATAATTGCTTATGTTGTGTGCAACTCTCTTCCTTGAAAGAAGATATAATTCCAAGAATTCCTAATTCAATTGTGAAGACAATCCATACATGTTTAGAGTCATGAGAAACAATACAGAGAAAGCACCACCATACAAGTTCAAAATAAAATCTCATACACTATATATTAAAAGCTCTTAATTCTCTAGGTAATTATCTATAAAGTTGAATTTTAATTCCATTGAGGAAGAAAACAAACTGTTGCTTAATTCTTAGAGGAAGCAGAGATAATCTTATGCATGCAAATTGGCACTTAACCAAAATTTGAGAGAAAAGAAAACCTTAACAATCTCTTTTGATAGCAACCCCTTTCTAATTTTTCTCTCCCTCCATTCACTTGGGCTGTCTAAAGGGAGGTGTATTCTTTTGAAGTAAATCATCCCCAATTTTTGTTATGTGGCTATGGATGAATGGGTTACTATTTACAAAAGACAACTACAAAGTGTTTTCTCATTTTCATTTGTGCTTCTTGCTTGAAAATAGACGTTTATGACCACTGCGCAATGTGCTTGTGGAACATACACCACCACTGCGTAAGTTTCAAGCTTTACGACACTTTTTGTCTGTTTTCACACTCAAAACAAGGCAATCAAAGGAGAACTTTTATAGCTCAGTTAAAATTCTTTTTTTCTCTCACATGATCTAAATCCCAAAGATATTCCTTTTTAAGTTATATCTACCTAGTGAAGAACTAATTTTTCAGCTGACCAAAGATATGGACAGTGTTACAGAGGTGGCTCAGAAGTGATTAACTGCATATGGAGCCCTGAAGGAAGGGTTCTGTTTGTGCTCAAATGACTAGAACCCATAGTCTGTATCTTCAAGGAGTTTTGAGTCTGTGGAGACCAAATCTACATACTGAAAGCACTTCGTGAGAAATTGATATTAATTTTTTTAAAATGAAAGCTAAATGAAATTGCAGGGCAAACAGCTGAAGGAACAGAGAATACGCGTGCTTTGAATGAGGTGGTTTTAGAAGACTGTCTGAGCACTTTGGCAAAATAACTTTTAGACATTTCTGCCGCCCATGTTACTCCAGAAGATATTTGAGTTGTGTCAAGGAGAACATATGGTCCTTTTTGAAAGGTTTCATTCTCTGGTAGATGTGGCCTACTGAAGATTGGGCAATTAAGACTGGATAACCGAGTCTGATCCAAAGTGAAGTAACGCTGCTGTAATTTTTGTACAGTTGTGATCTGGGAGATTGAGTATATATCTTTCCAAACAGTTAATACCTTCTAAGTACTATCTAATTGACATTTTTTCTTAGAAATTATCTCCATATGGACAGTCCAGGTCTGTGCATGTTCTGTGGCTAAGTTCTTAGTTTTTTAAAAATAAACTTTTTCGTGTGTGAAAGCTGTTTAATACCTACAATAAACCCAACAGGATGGTGGAACTGGTGTGTTAACAAATGAAAATGGAAGTGGCTAAGCTAGATGAAAATAGGTAAAGATGATATGATTGTGATTATTTTTTTCTGAGGGCTATGCATTCTGTTTAATGGCTGATAAACCACCCCGTGGGTCCATTTTCTTGGAATGTGATATAATAGTTAAGAGTTTGTGTCTCAGTTCTGACCCTAAAGAAGTTTCTTCAACACTTTGAACTTTGATTTCCTTATAACAATTGGAAAATAAGAATATTTACCTCTATATAAGTTATTGTACGAATGAAATGATATAATTCAGGTAAAGCACTTAGCAAACTTCCTGGTATATAATTAGTGCTCAAAAAATTATTCATATCATTTTAGATGGAGGAATATCAGGATTGCCCACCCTGCGCATTCTTGCTTCTGATCCTTTCCTCACACGGCTCCTCCCGCATAGAGCACCCTGACTCTTGCTCTCAGTTCCCTTAATATTCTAGGTATTCCCAGACAGGCTCCCGTTCCATTGTGAATTGCCTCCCAGCTGCTTTAGCCTGCTTTCTTCTTTGTTTGGCCTCTAATGGCATTTCCAATATTTCATGTGGTAGTTAAATGCAAGGAGCCAGGCTACCTGGGTTTGAACCCTAACTCTTCACTTACTGGCTGATGATCTGGGTAATTTAATTAACCTTTGTGTCTCTTTGTAAAATGGTTATAATAACAGTACCTAACCTCTTAGGGGTGTAGGTGGAGTTAAACTGAGACATATAAAGGTATTAGAACAATGTGTCACAAATAGTAATTACTAAATATGTATTAACTAAATATATTTTTGTGCTAATCTGTTTTTTAATTGGTTCATAGTCCAGTTCCACATCATCAATTTTATTATAAGCTACCTGAGATCAGAACCATTGCTCAGGTAACAGTTACAGTACCCATCGCAGCCATGGGTATACAGTAAATGTCCAAAATTTGTTGAGTGAGTGAAGTCAAACAAAGTTACATGTAAATTATTCCGAATGAGGGGAGAAAAAGAGAAACACACACGTACTGAGTGCCACATGCTTGTATCACATATGTTATATGAATTCACCTTCACACACCCTGTGTGAGGAAGCTTTTTCTTCTGCATACATGAGGTTTTTGTGACAATGAAATAATGTTGCGTGTAAAGTGCTCATCATAGTGCTTGACACATGAGTTGCTCAATGAATACAGCACTTAGCAGCAGAAAGGAAGAAGCCAAAAATTTCACCTTGTTTTACAGGTAAAGTAACAAACAGATTCATAGACCTCGAACCGACAGCCTGAAGTCAAACAGGAATTGAAACGATGGCTGGGTTTTAGTATCTCTATTATACCAAAAGCTGCTAAACATTTCTTTGAAAAAGGGCTTTGAGCTTGTGGTGATGGAGTAGGGCTCTTGAGATATCTCTCCCAGATAAATTGGTTTAATTTTCTACTGCTGTCAGATGATCTACAGACATGGAGCGGATATTGGACGAATGGTAGAGTCAGGGGAAAAGAGCAAGAATTAGTGGCCAGAATCTAGTTCTAACCTTGGCTTTGCCATTATATAACTACTTGCAATTGAACCTCCCTGAGCTTCAGTTTCCATCTGTTAAAGAAGGGTGAATTCGAAGAGAAAGGATCTCTCTAAGCTTCTTTTAACATGTGACATTCAAAACCTAGCATAGGGAGCCCTGGCTGGATGGCTCAGTTGGTTGGAGTATCATCCATACACCAAAAGGTTGTGGGTTAGATTCCTGGTCAGGGGCAGCCGATTGATGTTTCTCTCTCTCTTCCCCTTCCCCTCTCTCTAAAATCAATAATATATCCTCGGGTGAAGATTAAAAAACAAACAAACAAACAAACAAACAAACAAACAAAAAACTTAGCGTAGGGAATCTTAAGACATGGCACTCAATTATCAAAGAAAAAATTTTTGTTTTCTATCCAGTCAGGGTAGACTTCTATTTTCATGAAAAAGCTGGAAAAAAAATCCTTTGAACTACATGTTTGAATGAAATATTTTTTGTCAGTGTGCAGTGCTGATTCTGCCGTGCTAGCCGTAGTTGCATGGGTACAGAAACACTGAATCATTCCTAATTAGTTGTGAGGAGAACATTTAGGGACAGCCTACTTTCTTTGCTTCCAGAAATGCAGAGTAAACATCATCTTCCAAATCTGTTTCTGGCGTTTTCTCATCTAACTATACTTAGCGTTTAGTAATGTCATATAAGGTCTCAAGAAATACATGTTTTCCCAAGAAAAGTGAGGTGAATTCTGTGTAATGCCATATGTCTGAAGGATTGAAAATAGAGCTTATCAAAAGGATATTTTCATATAGATAGATAGATATTTGATATTGGGTATATTTTTTAGATATTCCGGGTGGGGGAATAATGCTAAGTAGAATAAAATAGCCCCAAATGATGACTCATGATCCTGTATCAGAGTCACCAAATAAAGGGCTGTAACAAAGGAAAACAACTTGCTTTTAACTCAAAGGCAGATTGGACCTGTGGTTTTCATTTTTATGGGATCCTTAGAATACCATTTACTAATTGTATTTGTGGGCGTAGATTATAATAAGAATTGTTAAACTCGGAATAAAACAAAGAATGAAATTACTCTGAACTAAATGTGAGATGTAGAAAACCTCCCATTGAGAAAAATATCTCTGTGTGCCCCCATTCACTCCTGTGAAGACTGAGAAATAAGCCCTGGTAAGGCATTTGGCAACAGAAATGACTAAGACAGAAGTAAGAAAATACAGGAGTAGAATAAGCCTATGATATTGCAATGTAATTGGTCTGATCCAAAGGAACAAGCCTGTAGTTTGATGATATGACTCCAGAAAGCAGCATCATTAAATGTTATTCAAGGTTGTTTCTTTTAAACCAAGGACTCCCAGGAAACTTGGATCAAATGAATGAGAATAAATAATGATAGAAAAGGAAAGTCACATCGTACAGAAACATCAGTAGTAATGAGGTTACTGCAGTCAGGCCCCCTTGGAGACACTTATGCTCCAGGGGTTTCAAGGTTAAAGAAAGTTTAGCTTGTAAAGCCCTGGCTGACAGCAGCCGGTGACCACTGGACAGGGGCAGGCGGGTGTTTACAGTGCAGCCACCTCTGGGGACCACAACCGGCTTCAGCTGGATCAACTTCACGGATATATTTTATCCCTTCAAGGAAGATTAGCCAAAGGGATAGCGGCAAAAAGGCCCGAAGCTTTCATTTATAAATCTACCCCAAATCTTCCGCCCACCCCCATACGGGCACTAACATGACGCTCCCATGTTCCAGTTTGTCCTGGGAAAATGCCGTCAACAAACAGGCTCCAGTGGGTTTCTAGTCCTTGGGGGAAAGGAGAGGAGCGAGGGGAAAGGGAAAACATTTTCTTAGGAGGAAAAGTACAGAAGCAATGCCATTCTGATGACTTCCTATAGGGTTAAACAAACTTCTGTACTTGTAGGTGAAATGTTTGTGCTGAAGGAATAACATGTTCTTTTGGAGATAAGTTTTACATTTTATTGGTCAACGTTTTGTCTAATTTAGTGTTTATTTACTCTAGGCCATGAAATATACTGGACATTTTGGAAACAGGATATATGCACAATTCCTGCACCCAGGAATAGTGTAGCTGAGCATGTTAAACAGCCGGAAAACAAAGCAGGATGCTAACTGGCGAGGCACAGAAGGAAACACTTCCGTGAAGTGAGGGCATTCGATTTGGATGAGCTGACAGGGGAGGTTTCAGGGAAGAGAGGTTATTTGTTAGGCTTCAAGTGTCATTTCAAGACTCTGCTAAGAAACACACCGTAACTGGAAAATCAATGACATCTTCTCATGTTTGTTATTTCCTGAGTCCAGTTCTTTGCTCATGATATTCCTTCCCAGCTGGAGTATAGCTCCTGCCAATGCAGTCACTTCTTTCAAAATCTGGCTCAGAGCGCTCCTTTGCAGGAAACCCATCCTGCTCCTTGCTTTGCACTTTACCCTTTTCAGTAGTTCCATCTGACTGTGCCATGTGTCATCTTAGCTGTTCTTATGTCATTGGCTTGGGTGAGCTGGTTCTGCTGAACTTAACTCACTAATGAGCAAGAACTGTAGCATCCTGCTCATTTGATGTTACCCGTGGCTATTATTTTCTTCTTACTCTTTTGGCACCCAGTGCAAGTTTTTCCAGGTAGAAGGTTGCTTGTTTCATGTTCTAAACGTTTCATAGCTGCCCTCTCTTTGCCTCCCCTGCCTTTTAAAGGAGGACTTACTTTCTGGTTTTTTTCCTTGCCCTGTTCCCTTCTGCCACTTGGATCTAAACTCTCACTTTCCTTCATCTCTGCTGTCCCTAACTTGCTCAATATTAAAAATTTTTTTTTTAAAGTATAATTTGCATATAATAAATTGCAAATTTTGGTAAGTTCGACATATTCATACAGTAGCGTAACTATCCTCACAATCATGATCTAGAACATTCTATCACCCTGAAAATTCTCTCAAGTCCCTTTGATGGGAAACCATCCCCTCTTCCCCAAGCAACTTTTGATATGATGCTGTCCCCATAGTTTTGTCTTTTCTAAAATTCTATGCAAATGGGATTGTATAGCATGTGGTCATTCTGATGTTAAAACTCATGTTCTTTACCCACACCTATCGCCTCTGTTTAAAAGACAGAAAATGGTGAAGTAGTTGAAATAAGTTGGAATTGGACACATTGCCCAGGACTGCCTTCTGGCCCCATTCAGAACCAACAGCCTTATTAATAATCAATCAGTAAATTTAAAAAAAACTTGGGCAACTACTATTAATAATTATAAGCACTAAGAGAGATCTTGGGGATTTATACAAATGAGTAAAATGTTTCCTGTCTTCCAGAGCTTGCTGCTAATGAAAGAGATAAGACAAGAGCAGAGAAAAAACTCTATTGCATCAGAAAGTAGGAGAGGGGGGGTACAGACAAAGCGCTCTAGGAGTTCAGTGGAGGAAGAGAGCATATTTAATGAGAGGATTGAAATAATCTTTTAAAAAAGATTTATCTGATCTTGATCTTGAAAAATGACTAAGGTTTCAAGTATAGGCGATGCTGAGGTGATATTTCAGAGAGAGACAGTCACCTGGGTGCGGAACACAGAATAATGGTCTCCCAAGGATGTCCATGTCCCAGGGCCTGAAACCTGTGAATATGTTACCTTATATGGCAAAATGTTCTTTGCAGCTGTGATTAGTTAAGGATCTTGGGATAGGGAGGTTATCCTGGGTGGGCCCAATGTGATCACAAAGGTCCTTAGAAAAGGGATGCAGAAGGGTCAGCGTTATAGGGGATGTGATGACAGAGGCATAGGTGAGAGAGAGGTTGAGATTCTTGGAGCTGCTACATAACTAGCCTTGAGGATGAAGGAAGGGGCCATGAGCCAGGTTGCTGGGCCTCCAGAAGCTGAAGAAGACAAGAGAACAGATTCTCCCCTTGAGCCTTTAGAAGGAAGGCACCTCTGCTAACACCTTGATTTAGTCTGTAAGAGCCATTTCTGATTTCTCACCCCCAGGACTGTAAGATAATAACTTTATGTTTTCAGGCTCCTAAGTGATAATTGGTTACAACAGCAATTGGAAACTAACACAGTGAGAAAATGCAGCTTTTTAAGGAAATGGTGAGTTTGGTTATAGTCTAAGGTAATTGTAGGGAAGCAGTGGGAAACTGCGCTGAATCTGTGGGTTGGGAAGAATATGGCACTTTGGCATATTGTAAACACTCATAACGATTTGCTAAGTGCATTTGTTACATGTTCTTATGGCTTGAACTGTGTCCCCTTCAATTTCATATGTTCAAGTCCCAACCCCCTAGGACCTCAGAATGTGACCTTACTTGGAAATAGGATCGATGTGGATGTAATTAGTTAAGATGAGGTTATATTAAGGGTGGGTCGCTAATCCAAGTGGACTGATATTTTTATAAAAAGGGGAAATTTGGACACAGACCCACCCACAGAGAGAACACCAAGTGAAGGTGAAGGCAGAGATGGGGTAACGCTTCTACAAGCTATGGAACGCTGAAGATTGCCCGCAAGCCACCAGGGCTAGACGAAAGGCAGGAGACAGATTTTTCCTCACCCCCCCCAAAAGGACCAAGCCTGCAGACACCTTGGTCTCAGCCTCCCAGTCCCCAGAACTAGGAGACGGTAGTTCTGTTGTTTAAGCTACTCTGTGGTACTTTGTTATGGCAGCACTAGGAAATAATACACATATATTCAGGAAAATACAAGGAGACTTGGGAGGGGTTAAAACTGTGACTGGGAAGATTAATTGGATAGCGTGTGCGGCGGTCTGGAGAGTGAGAAGTCATGAGGACTAAGATGGGAGTGCAAAGCTGGGAGAACTGAGTTAGCAGGACCATGCTTTTTGGTGATTAAAATTTCCAAACCTAAAGTCACAGCACGTGATGCTTAAGGGGACAACAGGACAGAATATTTGAAATCATGGCTGACCTAGCAAACCCAATCTGTGTCAGCAGTTCCCAAGTGTATTACAGGGAACACTAATCCCACAAAATGCTCTGAAAGGAAAACACATTTTCAGCCAATAAATGAGGAAAACTGTTTTAAGAATTAACGCTTATAAGAAGTCTTACCAAAACAACAACAACAAACAATTCAACCTTGTATAATTCAGCACCTCTCAATTTATGAGAACATGCAACCCTCCCCCTTTTTTAAATAGAACTCCTATTTATTTATATCCCTGGAACATTCCTGCACCATGTTGCTCTAGTTATCGCCTGTTCTCTAAGACCTGTGCTGCCCAATACTGTGTCAGTAGGCGCACGTGGCTATTGAGCTTTTGAAGTCTGGCTGTTCTGAATAGAGATATGCTGTGAGTAAAACATACATTGATTTCAAAGCCTTAGTATGAAAAAAGGATGTAAAATATCTCAATAATTTTTATATTGATTACCATATTAAAACAATACTTTGGATATACCAGGTTAAATAAAATGTTATTCAAGTTAATTTCACCTATTTCTTTTATATTTTTAATATGACTACTAGAAATTTAAATTTACACATGTGGCCAAAATTCTATTTCTGTTGGACAGCACTGCTCTCGACTATCCTCTTTGCTTAGCATTCTCTCTGATTGCTATGTGCTTTTTAAGAGTTGTGAAGGGCCTTGAGGCTTTATCTTATTTGCACACTAACAAGTTACCCAGCCAGTTTCAAGGATGCTAGTACAAGACATGAAACTCATGGATCAAAGATAAAGGATAGTTTACTATTCATAGCAGTATAGTAGCCAGAATAACAGCATTTTTTTTTTCATGACTTCCCTGAGTCCCAGTTCCCATGGGCAATATGAAGATACCTACGCACCAACAAGGTGGCATTACAGGAGAATCCTGAGTTTAGGAACCCCAAATCTTCTATAATGATCAGTTAGCATGCCTAGCCTTTGCTCTAAAGCAGGGGTGGGAAATGTCTGGCCCGCAGGCTGTATACGAAATTATTTGGTCTGGCCCTGCCAAGGCAATCACAAGCGGGACTCAAAATTTAATAAATCTAGGAGCTTTTTACATAGCTAATTTTTAAGTTGATACTTTTGTATGGCCCCTGAATGATGTTATGAATATCCAAATGGCCTTTGGCAGAAAAAAGGTTCCCCATCCAAAGGGATGCATTATCTTTATTATACTGGACAGTAAGCATGACTGCCCTTTGCTCTGGAAGAAGATACTGTATCTTCTAAGACTGTAAGTAAACCTGCCCTTTGGTCTGAATGGAGACACTCTATCTTTGTTACACAAATACTCTTGAAAAGATAAACTGGAACAAAGAGCAATCAGTGCCTTGCTTGCAAGATGGGAGACAATTCTTGTATTTCTGCACAACAGTTATTGTATCCAAGACCTTGTGACTAAGAATAGATGTGGAAATGAAGACCACTCTTTGACTTCTAACTTGTACTTAAGAAATTAAAGATGTAGAAACCCTTATATGGATACCCAGGAGAGAATCTCACTCCTCAGTGTGTAGGAGAATGTCAGAGTCTAGAAAGGGCCTTGCTTCTTCTCACACATTTTTTTACCTCCTGGGCAAAATAAAAGATAATCTCTAGTACTTGGACAAGCTTCCTGGACCACTCTAACATGTGTTAGAGCCTGACCAGAGAGCTTAAGCATGCACAGGACCTGACATTCCTACTGTCCATCTTGGTTGGTATCAATCATGCCTTAACCACTTATTTCTCCTACATAATAATAGAATACAATATTATAGTAATAAAGCAATACTATAAAATATGTAAGTCAAATATATAATAAAGTACGATACTTATAGAAATTATATGGCCAAATATATATCATTCACCTTTAAAAATTCTTAGGGGAGCAGACATTAAATTTAATAATGTTATCTTGCAAAATACCTTCTGTAATTGTCTGCATTTTCAGATTCTTGTTCTGATGATTCCCAATGATGGAAATTTTTCCCCTTTGGAAAATGGTTAGATTTCTGTAAACATCTCAAAGTTATTCATAGCCAAGTCCTGTGACTAAGTTGAGTATCACAGTAGGCTATTACTGCTTCTTAAAAAAAGCAAAGTATGATTTTAAGTCTCTGCATTAAGTGGCTTATAAAGGCAATTTCAAAGGAAGATCCAAAATTAACTGAGTAAAGGCTACATTTCCCCAATAATTAAATAGCTTCATAAAGTGACTGACTTGAAAGTATATGCCCTTTCTGGTTGCATGAATGTTAGTACTAGTATTTTGAAATCATTCTTTTGTTCATTCTGTTGAACAAAAAGAATGATTCCCTGTGAGTGTATTAATAAGAATAGCTAATAATTATGGATCAATTATACTGTGCTAAATACTTTATATCTATCAATCATCACAGATTATATTTACAGGGAGAAAAATGAGGCACAGAGGTTTAGTAACTTGTCCAAAATCGCCCAGCTAATTTTTGGCAGACTCAGAATTTGAACAAAGGTATACTTTGCATATGTACTATTTCATCAAGCTAAAGTGACAAAGCTTGAAATATGCACAATTACATGACAACTTCTATATTTTCAAAAACATTTAGCCAAAGACTTGTACTTATGCTAAAAAGATAAAGTCCCTTTTAGAACTTTTATACTCTATACCATATATTTTGGTTCCATTAAGTTCCTTCCTTCCTTCCTTCCTTCCTTCCTTCCTTCCTTCCTTCCTTCCTTCCTTCCTTCCTTCCTCCCTCCCTCCCTCCCTCCCTCCCTCCCTCCCTTCCTTCCTTCCTTCCTTCCTTCCTTCCTTCCTTCCTTCCTTCCTTCCTTCCTTCCTTCCTTCCTTCCTCTCTCTCTCTCTCTTTCTCTCTCTCTTTCTCTTCCTTTCTTTTTAAAAAATATATCTTTATTGATTTCAGAGAGAGGAAGGAAAAGGGGAGAGAGATAGAAACATCAATGATGAGAGAGTCATTGATGGGCTGCCTCCTGCACACCCCCGACTAAGGGATTGAACCTGCAACCCGGGCATGTGCCCTGACGGGGAATCACACCTTGATCTCCTGGATCCTAGGTCGATGCTCAACCATTGAGCCACGCCTGGCCAGGTGGTTCCATTCAGTTTCAATAGCTCATTTTCACACTCAGTGTCTCCCTTAAGTACAAAAAGAATGTGAAAATCTCATTAGAGATAAAAATCTAGTTTTGCCTTTAAGTGGTTTTTCAATCTGTTATATTTATAGATTCAAAACAACAGACAAAAATAAGATATAGAAAAGCCTTTAAATTTTATTAAACCATGTATTTAAAAACCCTGCATACTCCTAAGAAGGAAGCAAACAGCTTCAAAGATCAAAGAGCTAAGGACCAGTCTTAATACAGACTCATATGCTGCTTTGTGTAGAAATTTCTAGTTATGAGAAAACTGTAACTGAAGTTATTCTTTGAAGTCTTAGAAATAGAATATAAATGTTAGTCCCTGATTTTGAAAAGCAATATAAAAGTGTATCCCTGGAGAATAGCCTAGAAGTAAGATTCATTCATTCAGTTATTCATTCACATTTGTAATTCAAGAAATAGTTACTTAGGGTATTCTATGGATATGGTACATTACTAGGGGATGCAGAGGATACAAAGACATATGGAACAAGATGCCCCATAGAGTTTACAATCCAGTTGGGGAGATAAAACATGTGCATAAAACATGAAGGTAGTCGTATAGGACCCAAGGAAATCCTTTGCAATTCAACCCAGCCAACTTCATTGGGCACTTATGTGTCTATGTTTTACTAGTCATTGAGGATACAAATATGAATGAAACACTTGTAAGCTAGAAAGGGTCTTAAAGATGGTCCTTAGGGGGAAAGACTGTGTAGCATTCAGAGCCTAAGGAAGAAGTAAGTTTCTTGTCATCGGAGGTGTGATTCATAGGCTGGTAAAACATTATTTCTGGATGTGTCTGTGAGGGTGATCCTGGAAGAGATTAGCATTTGAATCAGTAGACTGAGTAAAGGAGACTGCCCTCACCCAGGTGGGTGGGCATCATGCAATTCCTGAGGGTCTGGGTAGAACAAAGAAACAGAGGAAGAGTGAATCTGCTTTTCTTGCTTGAGCTGGGACATTCATTTTCTACTGCCCTTAGATATTGCCCCTGCTGGTCCTTGGGCCTTCAGACTTGGACTGGGACTTACATTATTGGCTCCCCCGCTTGGTTCTCAGGCCTTGTGTTTTATTGGAACTACCCCACCAGCTTTCCTGGGCCTCCAGATTGCAGATGGCGGGTCATAAGACTTCTCAGCCTTCATAACTGCATGAGCCAATCTCTCACAATAAATCTCTGTCTACATTCATATCTATGTATATCCTATTGGTTCTTCTTCTCTGGAGAACCTTGACTAATATTAATATCAAATCATACTTTATAGATGAAGAATAAAGGCACGAAACAATTAAGTAATTTGCTCAAGAGCACACAGCTGGTCAGTAGCAGGGCTAGAATTCGAACCCAGGCACTGTGGCTAGAGACTGCATGTAATGACTCCAGTAGGTCTGAGAAATTTTCATTAACTTCTAGTGGCATTGTCAAGATTAGATCTTAGTTTGTTAAAATATTAAATACTACATAAGAAGAATGCTTTGAAATACTGCTATTGCTAATAAAAACATTAAGCCTCAAAATAAAAAGAACAAAAGTTTCCTACAACTACGTAACTCAACACAACTTTAATAGATAAAAAGAGAATGTTGTTGTAAAGGCCGTATTTAGATGAAATTTGAACCAGTGAGTGAGAATGAGTGGGTTATGGTGCAGTTCACTGACTTAGGAATATTAATCTAATGAAATTAAATGAATTCCTTCCATTATTTTTCTTGGCCCATAGGAAAGTCAATAAAAGATAAAATATGATAGAGTCACATTTGTTCAGATTCAACTAAGAGTAGGGGTCTTGAGGAAACTGAAGTTTTACAAATGTCTTTTTGGCTTCTCTGGGCTGGCCAGAGTTATGTTTTTACTGAACTTACTATCTACAAGTCACGGTTTAAAGTCTTTGCTTCCTGAAGCCACTTACTCTCCGAAGCACTTGAGCATGAGGCTGGACAGTGAGAAACTGCCACTCTGACACTGCGGGACAGCCCGGTGATTAAGGGCACGGACGCTGGAGTCAGGCCAGGGGAGTTTATAATCCGGCTCGGTCACTATCCTGCTACAGGACATTGGACAAGTTACTTGGTGGCTCAGCAGTTCATTTTCCTTGTGTACAAAAGGGAGATAATAACAAAACTCACTTCACAGGGTTACTGTGAGGACTAAATGAGTTAACACGAGGGAATCTCAGGTGGATGGCCAACAACAGACAGGTTAGCTGTCGTTCCTATTATCGCTGGTGGAACTAGCTTGCCTTGTAAACCTGGTTGATATATCTACTGGGATTACACTTGCATGTATCTATACTATACTCACAGTGTTTTAGTAGAGTACAACCTCAGTTTAAGCATCATGAGGCTAATCAAACCTTTTAATTACCATAATTTTAAAAACACTTTAATTTTATAAGGAAAAAGTAAATAAAAAGAACACCATTGTATTTTAAGAACTGAGTAAAGAGAAAATAAAAGTGTTTAAGCAAAACACCAGGAAACTCCCAATCTTAAACCTTTCAGTATCTCTCCTAAGATCGTTCAAATTCAGTCTCATTTCCAATAGCTTCTAAATCTATCATATGATGAACTCATTACTGGTAATCCCTGACAGCACTCCTCATATATCCCAGGCTAGTCCCTCAGCATTTCTGAGCCTCAATTTCTCATTTATAATACCAAAGTACTCCTTGCTCTGCTTGACTCACTGGATAGTTGGGAGGGAGATGAGATGCTATTCTAAAAGAAGCCATTATATCTAAAATATCGAGCAAATATGTTGGGCAAAATATGGTACTACTTTAAGAATGATTCTTAGGTATCCATGACATCCTCAGCTTTTTAAAAATTAATCCAGTCCCCTACAATCACAAGGACATACAGATAGAATTTTATAAAGATTTTCATCCAGTCTTACAAGGAAAGGATGTGCTAATTAAACTAGATGCATAAATTCCTGCCAGAATTTCAGCTATAGAGGATGTTACCTCTCTCAAACTGTGTAAGGCTATCATGCGATTGAAGAGGGGATGCAGAAGGTTCCCAAGGACTTTAGTTTTTTTTCTGGGAATGCCAGCCTTTTGAACAGGCCAGGGAAGAGATTGGTCCTAGCCAGGGAAGCTTTTAGAGACGCCCACACCATATCAGACCAGTAGCCCCCTTCTCGGCCTGCGTGTCCTGAATTCCTCTGCTGACGTGCTGGACCCTGGAGAGGCAGGAGAAACCAGGCTGCAGCTTCCGCTTCTCTGTGCTCACAATATAAGGGAACACATTAACCCAGCAGTTCTTATAAGAATTGGTCCTACAGAAATATCTGCACTAGCAGGCATTGCTATATAAACTTACCCCTCAACATTGCTTGCAATACTGATAGCTAAGAATTGGAAACAATCTAAAGGCCCATCCATTCCAAAGGTCCTTAAATAAATTATAGTACATTCAATCTATGGAATATTTATTCTATGGATAGGGAATGGTGTTCACGATGTATTAGGTGAAAACAGAGAGCTTCACGTTCAGTATAATCCTACTTTTGGAAAGAAATATAAAGCTTTTTCTCCTCTTCTTATCCATATGTGAACAAATATACATAACATATGTGTAAAAGTGCAGAGAAAAGTGTCTGTGAAAATGTACACTGTATGTTAATAGCATTCCTTTTGGAAGTAGGATTTGGGAGAAAGGGCAATTAAATTTTTTACTTTATGCATTTGTGGATTGTTTGGATTTTTTACAGTGAGTGTTACTTTTGAATTAGAAAGAAAATTTAAATATATATACACACATGCAGCCCCACACACTAACTCAGGTCTAGGTAAATACTGTCCTCTCTCTCTTTAGTACCTTCCTATTTCTTCCTTCCCATTACCCTTCCCTAGCCTGTAGAATCAAAGTTCAGTTCTGGACTCTTTGTGTAGGTTCAAGGTCTAAACTGAACAAGGAGGATCCTTTAAATGTAGGCTGGTGGGGTGAACGTGCCCACCTCCCTCATTCCGGGACAGATGTTAGTAGCAGTTTGTGTAACAGTCTTTGTGAGCCCACAAGCTACTGACAGCTCATCTCGTGTTTATTACTTCAGCACTCCACTCGGAATCCCTTGCACCTGCTGAGAGTCTGCTATTAATTTCCCGTTGTTATAGGTGTGTTTCCTCAAATTCAGAAGTTTGCTGCTGGGTTGGATTTTATATTTTTTAACTAAAAAGGCAACATTTGTATGTTTTTTCCCTAAAATTTACTTTAGCAACATGTTGTCTTCATCCAGAATATCAACTACATTGACCTATAAGTCCTGTTAAATTGGTCGAGCGTCCATTGAAACTGGAACAACTGCTCTATTCACTGGAGCACTGCCAGTATTGGGCGGCCATGTGACCCCCGAGTGCAGCAGGCCTCGAACTGCACTACCAAATATGTTCACAGTTTGCCTTCATCTCTTTCCGTTTTAATGCCCGTCTTAAAATATTCTCATGATAAATGAATGCCTTTCTGGTCTAGAATCAATAGATTTCCTGGCACTTAAATAAATTATAGCTCAAGTCCATGACATAGGTTAGGAATGCATTTTAGAATGTTGTGATTCCCAAACATGATTTCCCCCATAGGATTTAATAAGGCAGCACTAAAATATTTAAACAATTACTTCAAATCTCTAAAAACTTACTAAATACAACATGGACATTATGCTTGAATTGTCTGAACTTCTTCATGGAAGTTTTTATTTTTGTTGTTCGTTTTTGATTGCTATGCATTTTTGAATCAGACCATTTTAGCACTGACAGAAGTCCTCATGTACAAGAAGACAAGTAGAAACAATGCAGCCAACTTGAGATGCAGATACTGGGCAGGCAATGGGCTCACTCACTACTGAAGAGACTCACTTCCACGTATAAGCTTCATAGTACCTTGGTGCAAATTTGTAACTTTAGCAAAATCACAACCTTTCGTGGGAATCAGAGTCACTTATAAATGGTTAAACCATGAAGGTTAAATTGTGCATGCTAAAATGCCCTGCATTTAGGGTGAATTAGCCAACACTAATTAGCCCTTCTTTTTTTTTTTGCTACTTCTCACTTTGTGGAAGAAAAGTGAACAACCAGTACACAGCTCCATCCCCGCATGCTCCTTCAGTCTCCGAGCCAATCTCCCAAACCCTTACGTGCAGCTCAGTGGGAAAGGGTCAGGTGGGACAATAAATTTTCTTTATTTCAGGGTTCATGTTTTTTATTGGAAAGAGCACTGGATTGGGAGTGGATATCTGCAATTTCTAAGTTATAGTCTTGATCAGGTCACTTAATTTCTCTGGCCTACCGTTTCTACATCAAAACATGACCTGTTAGGGCAGGAAAGCTCTAGAAAGACCCTGAGCTTCAGAATCAAATGTCCACAAGCCTACTTGATAATTCCACTTGGATATCCTTTGCAATCCATTAAATATCTCAAAGGTAACATGTCAAAACGGAACTCTTCATTTTCCCATCAGATTTGGTCTTTACCCATTTCAGTGAAGGGTTTCACCATGTATCCAGTTTTGCAGGACAGAAACCTAGGAGTCAGATGTCACCAGATGGCAGCGTAGGAGACCCCAGACTCCTTCTCCCCAAGACCAACAATTAGACAGCTACCCACAAACAAGACCAGCTCTGGAGCCCACCTAAGAAACTTTAGCAACACAATGAAACAAAACGCCTGAGAACAACCGCACTAAAAAGGAAGGAAGAGCAGCTTCATTTTGCCTGCGTCACCCCATCCCCCAGCCTGGCGCTGCTCAGCTCCAGGAGGGAACTTCCAGCTGGAAAGGGAAAGGGAGGGCGGGCTGAGCAAGGAGCTGCCCCAGCCTTTTGGACACCACAGGAAGGTGCTTCCACTTCACCCCACCCAGAATGGCAAAGTTCAGAAGTATAGGGACAGCCAGGAAACAAGGAAGAAAAAAGAGCAGGGGCCACCAATGTAAGCCACGCAGCGGAAGCAACTGTTTCCCAGTGACCTGCTCTGCAGGTGATCCTGGCAGCTGTCTTCACTGAAGAGATCAAGGGCCAGCACAACTGCCACAGACCCTTGCGCATTTCAAGGGGTTCCCCCCCCCCCCCCCCCCCGCAGATATTCTCATTCACCGAGTGTAGCTATCTGAGTCCCTCCCTGCTTCCTCTCCTCCCTCTGGCCCGGGGGAGCCCGGGACCTTCTCAGGCAGCCAGTCAGGCCTCTGCAGCTGTGTGAGGCTAAGACGGAGCCTAGACTTCCCCAGCCGACACTCACTGCTGTGCTGCACCCCCTCGGGGCCAGCCCCTCCACCTGTGCACTTGCACGCCCACGGCCTCACAGCTGTCACTGGCCTCCATCAATGTGTGCATAACTGTGGGAAGATGCTGTAGCCATGGGAATGCATGCTGACAGCCAAGGCCCACATAGCTGCTTGTGGGCCCAGATTTGGCCCTATTGCCTGATATTGGCCTCTATGACTGGGCTCACCTACAACTAGTCCACCCAGCTGTGCACCTGCACACCTTCGGCCTGAACCTGTCACTGGCTTTCACTGCTATGTGCATACCTATGGGGAGACTGTGCAGCCACAGGAGGGCACACTGATAGCTGCTTGTAGGCCTAAATTCAACCCTATCTCCCGTCACTGGCCTTCACTATCGGGCCCTCCTGCAGGTACCCCTACAGCTGTCTACCTATATGCTCGCGGCCTGACTCCCAACACTGGCCTCCACAGCAGCCCCCCCACGGCATTATCCAGTAGCCACAGTGGTGCACATTGACAACCAGGGCCCCTGCAACTGCTGGTGCACCTGCACTTGGCCCTGGCCTTTGCTGCTGGCCCTGGCCCCCATCACGGCCTCTGCAACTGGCCCCTGTCACTGCCAGCACCTGCAGCTGGCCCCTGAAGCTGAGTGTGTGCATACCACTGGCTCCGGCCACCACCACTGCTTGCCCTGGTCCCCAGCCACTAGACTTGGAGGTATCACTGAGAACCCCAAGAGCCCTTGCAATCTCCATGGACTTGCCTCAGTTCTTGCCAAAGACCACACAGTTGTCAGTGCTGGGGACTCCAGTGGCCTGAGCCCCTCCCATCATCTAGCTGCCAGACAGGGAGCTGCCGCATGCCTCTATACTGCTAGACCCAGGGTCATAGCATGCTGCATTGTGCCCAACCCAGATGAAGGACATGTTTGTTTGTTTGTTTTACCGCAGCCCATAAAGCCTGGAAGATGTGCAGACATCTGAAGAAGGCAGCAGGGATCACAAAGAGTCAGGGAAGGATGAGTCCACCAAAGGAACACAGGAAACTTCCAGCAGTTGACTCCCAGAAATAGCCTTATAAAGAATTCAAAAGAATTGTTTAAAACATGCTAAGAGATCTACAAGAGAACACAGATAAACAACTTCTGTCCTTTGAAAATGCCAAGCTCATTCCAATCTTAGGGCCTTTGCACTTGTGGTTATTTCTACTTGCAAAACTCTGCCCAAGATTTCTCTTTGAATGCCTCCTCTTCATCATGCAGGTCTTTTTCTTTCCTTTTTAAAAAATATGCTTTTATTAATTTTAGAAAGAGAGGAAGGGAGAGGAGGAGAGAAGAGAAACATTGATTGGCTGGATCCTGCACCAGGGATTGAGCCAAAAACCTGGACATGTGCCTTGATCAGGAATCAGCTGGTGACCTCTCAGTGCACAGGACAATGCTCAACTAACTGAGCCACACTGGCCATGGCTCTTAAATTTTTATTATTAATTTATTTGTAAGTCCCCCGAGGGCAAGAATTTTGTTTTGTCCATCATTGTATCCCTAGTGCTTATGAAAGTGCCTGGCACATAGTAGGTGCTCAATAAATATTTGTTGAACAAACTAATACAACTTATGTATCTTTAAACACTTTAACCAGATACTCTCCCACAGCCTAGCATGATCTTGGGAACTCAAGAATTCTGGGAATGCCAAACTAAAATATGATACCTCTATCATTATCTATATGTCACCACACCCTGAAAGCTTTTTCAGGACTAAAAAAAATTTACTTTGATGACTACCACTGTTGGGTCTTTCAATATGAGAACAATTCAGTCCTAACATCACACTTGTTTCTATATTGTGGGAATTCTGACTATTCCTACTGAATTGCCAATGCTCCTCTTGGTGTATATGAGAAGCACCAATTGGAAAGGAGGCTTAGCTGTCAGGTGCTTATCAATATCTCCTCCCCTTTTCTGCATCCAAATTTGAGACCAAACACATCATTCTACACTGAACTATAAACTGCTCACTCTTTGCTGGTGTTCATAATTATCTGTAGTATCCCTCTCAGAGAGTTTGGATCAGCCTAAATTTATTAAGAGACCATGCAGGGTTCTGAATTTTGCTTCAAAGGGCAAAGCTATGACCAAAGAGACTTGAGAGAGGAAAAATAAGATAATTGTTCATAGAACTGAATTTGCCTTGGGAGGCAAAATTAATTTCCCCTAAGAAGTTGAAAGCTCTTCAATAAACATTAGGACAGCTGCTGAGAAATTGGCTTTCCAATATTGTTTTCTTTATGAAAACACTTTCTAAGTGATATACCCCTCCTTAATAACTGTGATAGCCTTAGCAAATAAGAAAAAATTATATTTTCTAATTCTCTTTTGTTAATCAATAAAGGATGAGAGAAGAAAATAATGTTGAAACCCAATTTATTTCTAACAGCTGTAAGTTTTTATTTTATTTTTATATCCTTACATTTTCTTGACTGAAACAATGGTATTTTATGACCATTTAATGTCCAAAGTGTAAGAGGCATGTCCCACAGATATCCCTTCCAGTATTGGTAGATGATACCTACTTTCCTTTTATCACAATATCCACTTAGTGTGTACTTAACACTTCCCTTTTAATCATCTTCAATTCTTATATAAATTGCCTGGTGCCAAGTCAAGCATAAATATAAATTTAGAGGTGAAAAATTAAAGCAGAGATTATAAAAATAGCCAATTGCAAATATAGGCAAAAACTGATCTAAGGGAGAAAATAATTGGACCACTTTTGTGTCTCTGATGTCATTACTGAAGAAGGACGATTTTAGTTTAATCACTGACAAGCTTAGAATCCAATCTGTAAGGAAGTCAACTGCACAGTGATTAAAACAGATGAATACTGGAGTGTGGATTCAATTTGCACTTACCCCTAACTAAAACAAACAGCAAATCAATAGCCAACTTACGGTCGGCCTATCCTGGTTCTCTATTGCTGCTCTAAGAAATGACCACAACATAGCTGCTTAAAACAACACACATTCATGATCTCTCAGCTCTGCCAGTCAGAAATCCCGTGGGTCTGACTGGTTTTGGGTCGCGCAGGTGAAATCAAGATGTTGGGCAGCTTGGGCCCTTACCTGGAGGCTCTGGGGGAGAGCTTACTTCCAGGCTCAGTCAGGTTGGTGGCAGAATTAGGTATTTATGTAAGACATTTGGGAATTAAGATTCCATCAATAGGAAAATGGATAAATAAATCATGGAATATTTATACAATGGCATCACGGGAAACTAAAAAGAATGAGCTACTGTTCCACTCACCAAGGTGGATAAGATTCAGTAACATTGTGTTGAGTGTTTGCCCTCTGAATGATACCATTTATAGGCAGTTCAAGAACAGTCAACATTAATGTATGGGGATAAAAATCAGAATGGCAGTTTTCTCTGGGGTGGGGGACCGAGGCACAGGGAAATTTCTAGAGTGAGGAACATATTCTAATCTCGATTGGCATGTCGGTTTTGCAAATCCAACCTGTGAAAAGTCATCAAATGGTACACTTAAAATATGTGAAATTTATACTATGTATATTGACTTTAATAAAAGTTTTATAATTGAAAAAGTTAAAAATAATAAAGATTAAAAAAGGCCATTACGGTCAAAAGCACATTTTAAAAGAAATCGTACCCGTTCTCCGCTTTGGCCAGCCCTGCTGGTAGGCCTTTTAGCTTGCCCGGTGGGAGCTGGACTCCAGGCGGAACACTGCGGGGTTCTCTGCGGCTTGTCGTCAGCTGTTGGGGCCATGACGACCCCGTGGAGCTCTGCGGTGGACTCCAGTTCCACAGGAGGGGTTGTGAACCACTATGGAGCTTGGCTTTTGGATGATCCTGGGGAAGTCACAAGAAGTGGTAGCAGAACTGCTGCCAGATGACATAAGACCAGGGTTTGTCTCTAATGACCTTCAGTGGGAGCCACTGGTGTGTGTATCTGTCATTGGCTTTTTGGTGAGTCTCTTATATTTGTTCAGACTTAGGCATTAGATTAGAAGCCGTTTTACCTGTAAAGAGCATTGGAGTCGCGCTGATTCAGGTGAAGCATCATCTTTTTTGACACGCTTAGTTCTGTTCAAAAGGAATATTTAGGTACCGAGTCACCCTTAGAAGATACCAGCCTAGGAAAAGGGTCATCGAAAATACAGACCTTGAAGAGAACCAGCTTGATCCTGGAGGAGGAAATGGCATACTCAGTAAAAAGAAATAAGTAAAGAGAGATCCAAACCCTCAAGAGATAAAGAGATGATAGCTGAAATTGTAAGAATGGCCCAATCACCAGAAAATGACTTAAGTCGTCACTTCACAAGATCTTCCAAACACTGGAGTGTCTGGAAGCCCGTCTCTACTGTCCCTCACCGAGGGTCTGAAAGCAGAGCTCTTCACATCCCTCAACTCACACCCCTTGAGCTACCAGGCCCTGTTCTCCACCCCCCCCCCCCATTGTCTGTACTTCTGGGAGGCACTAAAGAACCCTCTCCGCAGGTTGGAGTCTTTTCTGCCACCTTCATACTGTGAAAACAGATGTGAGTTCCTTTAAGGTAAATTCAAACTTCAAATGAACCAACTGTTGGAACTACAGAATTATGCCAAGAAACTTGGGACTCTCTAAAATGGTCTCTCTTCAAAAGGAATTTTAACCTCATACATTATTTCAAGAACTGATGATATGAGACCAATTTGGCCTCAAAATAAAGCCTGATGAAACTTAGTCCTCAGAATAGTGTTTTGTAAATATTATTTTCACATGAATTTTGTAAATGAATTATTTCTATTATATTTTTATCTCTATACATAAACACTGTGTCTTATTTAATATGTTCAGTTTAGCAAAAGGAGATATTTAAAATGCAAAGGCAATTTTGTTTTGCCCAGAACCGTATTTATTATAAGCCAAATGAAAAGGAGTTTTTTCTTAACAAGTAGTGCTTAAAGAAAAAGTTTGTTTTTTAAAATGAAACATACCACATATCATTATTGAGGGGTGTAGCAAAAGTGATATAAAGGGAAATTGATAGTATTTAATGTTTCTATTCAATAAAAATAATATAAAAGTTTACATAAGAATAAAAGCTAAAAAGAAAAAATGGGGGAGGGGGAAGCAGTTTATAGTGCATTACAGCAGTTTTTAGCAATTCTAATTCCTAGGCCACACCACAGACTACTTAAGTCCGAACCCCAAGGGGCGGGACCAGGCACCAGCATTTTGTAAGCTCTCCAGGCCATCCTCATGTGTGGCAAAAGTTAAGGACCACTGACTTTTATGGTATACAGAACATTATATATAATTTCATTGTAAACCCATGTAAAACCTTTCAGCTACTTTGTCTCAATTATGTAACAATATTTCAACCACAAAAGAATAGTTTCATATAAATAGAATTCCAAAAAATTGTCAACAAAAAAATACTGCTATATAAATTGATGAGATGCTGTGATATGATAGAAAAAAGATTATATTTTTAATCAGGAGATCTATTTATGGATGTGTCATTAATAAATTAGTCAAGATTAAAATTTTTTTCTCTCATTTTGTATGGTGTGATTTGGTTCTAATCCTGTCTTCAGTTTCCTTTTTTCTAAAATGAATGACTAAACTAAAATGACATCGAGGTCTTTTATAGCTATAGAATGAGTAGAAAATTTTGGAGATAAAGGGGTTAAGATTGAATTTTGACCTACTAAGCAGTGGACTTTATAATTAACCTCAAATGCAAAGAACGATGACTCTTCTCCTGCAGACACATCTTTATATATTTCCCATCTCACTTTCTAATTCCCCATTGCTGTCTTTTCTAATGCTGGAATTTCACTTCTTCCTGATATTACACTCATACACCTGGAACTATGTTCTGAATAAATTTCTTGCTATCTGAGTACAAACAATCACCTTTTTAACAATGCTAATTATCTGTGGGGTGTCTGCCAAACTAAAAGTTTCACAACTTCAGTTTTTCAGATCATGAACATGAGAATTATTTTCTTATTTTATCAATTAAGTGAAATGAAATGTGTGTATATACACATGGTATCCCCCCAAAATGTATACACACTTCGAATGATTATAAAGTCAGCGTTTATGAACATACAGTTCATTTTCAAAATTTAAAAGAATCTACAGAAATGAATAATTTTTTTGTCAATGTCTGTTTTCAAATTGATGACCCTTCTGGTCCAGGCACTGCTGATAATGTGAAGCCATGGAAATGCAAACATCAAGAATCATTTCGTTCGGTATTTGTACACCCTCAATTGATCGACTGTTGTTGGTTTTGTACCTTAAACTTTACCTTTTATGTATCCCCATAAAAAAAAGTCTAGTGGCACTTTAGGATAAATATCCTTTGTTTAAAGTTTACTCTGGCTTTACCAATTATTTTGAATCAGTTAAACCTGAAAAGGAGTGAAAATTAAGTGAGTTATCAGCTGCTAAAGTGTGTATACATTTGGGGGGAACACTACATATATATAGTAACCTACTGCTATAACATATAACATACAATCAGTAAGCTATTGCTACAATAATGCTGTTAAACTACTCCACAACTCAGAGGCAAAACCAACACAATTATATCTTGCTCTCATGTATATGGTGGGTTGGGGTTTACCAGGGATTCAATGATTGAGGCTGGGATTGCTTGGCTTGGTTTTAGTCTATGACTTGGGTCGAAGTCTGCTCCATATGTCTCTCATCCTCTGTGGTCCAGCAGCTATCTGAGACAAACGGTAGAAACACAAGAGGCATGACTGAAAATGCAATGCCTCTTAAGCAATTAGCTCAGAATTTATACCCGATTACTTCTGCCTACATTCCATGGGCAAAAGCTCAGGGCCAAGCCTCATATTAATGTATACTCCACCACAGTGGAAGGCGAGTGAATATTTACTATACAACAGTCCACTGTCAGATCCATCTACTTATGTAAAATGAAGGATAGCTGTATTCTGCATGATATATCTCTACAACTTTTATTTTTGTAGGACGGCTTATTTGCAGAAAATCTTCATATATCTGCTTCAATAAATGTTTACATCCTATTGTTTTTTTAAAAATATGTCTTTATTGATTTCAGAGAGAGGAAGGGGGAGAAAGAGAGAGAGAAACATCAATGATGAGAGAGAGTCATTGATGTGTTCCTCCTACACGCCACTGCTGGGGATCGAGCCCGCAACCCGGGCATGTGCCCTGACCGGGAATCGAACTGAGATCTCCTGGATCCTAGGTCGATGCTCAACCACTGAGCCACGCTGACCGGGCTACATCCTATTAGTTTTAAGATGAGCAAAGCAATTTGATTTGCCAGAAGATGAGGGCAAAGCAAACAAAAATATTATAGTTAAAAATTTTAGACCTAATCTTTTAAACTATGACTTTTGTCTCTAAAAGCCATAATCCCGGTGGAAAGAGTTGATGATTTTTATCACAACACTTAAACTCAAAGCAAATGTGGCACTTGAATAAATAATTTAGGATTTCTTTTAGATGGCTTCTGAATGAGAACTTCACCCCAGAAGGCAAATAAAGTTTCTCTCATTAGAATGATTTTTATTTTTAGGAGATGCCTGGAGGAGAGGGTTTATGGGGATTGGTTGGTCAAAGAAGATTTTTGGATATTGTTATCTGGTTTCCCACAGCCACAGTACTTACTTATACTTGTGAAATACAATAGGAATTCACATAAAAAGACTGCCTTGAAAGTTGGTAAGCAGATTCTCTCAGTTGACTGAAAGCAAAATAAAATTGACACTTAACTAACAGTCACAGAAACAGCTTAAAAAAACAAAACAAAAACATCCTGACTTCATGCCACTGTCAGCCCCCAGACTCCCCAACTTTCTTGAAGTTCTTTTCTGTAAGTTCAGGCCTGAGCTCAAGGTGTGGTTTAACACAGGGTCTCTCTCAGCATGGTGGGGTTCAGAATTTGCCTTCCTGCCATAAACCCAATTTTGTGTATTCAACGTGATTTCCACATTCCCGAGGTTTCCAGATCCCAGCATTCTCTTCTTTCTCCATTTCTCTGTTGTCCAGTTGGACTTCTTTGTTGACTTTCCTGACAGTAACCTGCATCCCTTTTTCATAGCCTGTTATGCTTGATTTCTTGTCAGTTCTTCATCTGGAGCTTGGGGCTTGCTAGTCAAGTAATCCTAGGTCAATGAACTAACCTGTCCTATTTTTCTCAGCTGCTATGCCATCCACCACTCCACTTACCCTGTCAAACACCTGACACGTGCCACCCAACTGGCTTGCAGCTGTTAGCCTCTGTAACCAGGTAAACTCTCTGTTGTTATCATACTGATTCCAGCTTTTTCCTTCCTTCCCCATCAATCTACATGTACAGTGAGAGTTGAAAACATCAAGCAAAATATCTGTTATATTGGGTCCTCAGTTAAATTAGTGTTGAAACAATGACTAGATAAATGCAATAAGCCTGGCATTATGCAGCTTTCAATGTGTAGAACTAGATATTAATTGCATTTACTCTAAGTTATCTCAGTTTTCCTTTTGAGAAATGAAAATTAGGATTTGATTTTGAAAGGCAGATATTTAGATCAATAACTCCCAACAGTACAATCTTAAATCTTTATATTTAAATCAGTCACTATTTAAAATATGTCATCAGCCTTACAGTGCCCTTTGGAATGTTCGCTTCCCATATATGCACCATGGGTTATGTGGGCTGTCACTATTATTGTATTTTTATTAATTGAAATCATAAGGTGTCTTAAATATAAGCATGGGCTGGGCAATGCTAAGCAATGACCAACCATATATGTGGGTGCTTTGCAAAGTTCATACTTCTCTTTCTAGATGAACATAACATAACTAAGCTCTGAAATTCTTATGCCAGGTGAACATATAACAAAGGGATGTCTTTAAAAATGTGAGAAAAAAAAGCCAACAACAAAAAAATCAGAGTGTCTACAAATTACCAGAGCTGTGGGTGCCACCCATTTCTACAACCATCAGGAGCTGGGAATTGGCCAAACTGAAACCATACACCAAGCACTGTGCCTAACTGCTGATGGAGTCATTGCAACTAGAGTTCTCTAATTGTCTCAGGATTGGAACAGAATTTGGACCTTCCCTTTTGGTGTCTTCCATGAACCCCATAATCTTGGGGCCTAACATGATGAGGTTGTTCAATATGTTTTTGTCCCTATATCAAGGATAGCAACAAACTGCCAGGACCACAGCCATAGAGAAGTTCCTGCATCCAAAGCAAAGACTTGGAAGGGCAGGTAAGGAAACGACTGTGCTATATGCTCAACTCTGTCTGTTTTCTTTTTTAAAAAGCAGATTTCTGTTCTTAAAAGGGCTGCCTCCCATAAATGCTTGTTTAATTGGCGTCATAGAGGTTAGGAAGAACTTTGGGAATCCCTGGGGCTCTGAGAATAACTTTTACCAAGAACTTGCATCTAACCTGAGGCCTTTCTGGGGCAAGTTTCCCCAAGATTACAAGGTAACTCATTTATGAACTAAGTTTTTATAATTCTATACCCTTCTTCCCAATCTGAGTAAATTTTATGGATCCGTTTTTCTCTCAGGAGGAAAATGTACTGAAAAGTTTATTACCTCTGCTTTTAATCTTGTGACTTGGAAAATCCATACATGCCTCAAATTTCATAAAAACATAAGAAAATTAAAATTTCACAATAATTATAACTTTTTCAGACCCTGTGTTATGGCCTTATATGTATCATCTCTGATATAAAAAAACAAACAAAACAAAACAAAGAATCCAAACACAACACACAAACAGAAAGGGAGGTATTGTTCCTATTTTACTAGATGTAGAAATAGAGAGAAAAGTTTAAGCACACTGCCTAATGTCACAAAACTAAGTAACAGAAATTGAACATAGGTTCTCCTAGATCCAAAGGTATTCTCCCCTTGAATTGTAGAAATGCACATTAGTAATCACTTCAGTAGAGGTTCCTTGATAAATGAGGTAACATTAAAACTCATTTAATTAATCATTTCACAGTAACAATAATAGATCAATGGTCATTCCCGAGGGTATTTATTAAATTGAATTTTCTTTGTAATTGAAAAGTTGCCATTGTCTATATTTCATGACATTATATATCCTAGAAGAAAGTTTTATCAGTCATTTGGCTAAATTGGAAGAAAACAGATTAAATCTTTTATCTAAGAAACAATTTCAATGACCCTGCTATGAATTCCCCTAAGCAATTCTCATATAACAAACACAATTATCCCCCCTTTGGACTACCAGATATTTACAATTTTGAAAACTACAATGAAATTTAGGCCCTGATTTATTATTGCTATAGGCCAAGAAAACACACTTTCAGGCTTTATAGTGAGACTATATTAATAACAACCATTATATCTAGTCTAACTTCTCTAGGGAACACAGTAATTCCTGAAATATTTTAAATAAAAAGTACTTACACAGGAGAAATTAAGTGAACTATGTGTCATTAGCAAAGAATGCCTGGGGTTCCAAATTTAGTTGTGTCAATTACCAAGTATCCCTAGATAAACTGCAATTTTCTCAATATTGTTAAAAAACAAACAATAAAAATACATGAATTCACATGAAATAAGTGATAAGAAAAACAGTAGTGTATGATACATTTTTAGACTTAATGTTTGAAGAATTGATCCCAATAAAGGCAAATTCACATGATTGATGAATTAAAGAGTAAAAGAAGGGGCAGTTATTTTATAAGTGGTTTTTGGTGCAGCAAATGTCAGAATCCAAATCATCTGATCTAGGGGATATTAACTAAAATTCAGTGATGAAAAACAGAGGCAAAAGCAATATGTGAATAAAAATTTTGTTAATATTCCAGGGATAAGGAATTTGAAAGGTCATTTGTTATTGGTTAATGAATGACATTAGGAAAGAAGCCAGCAAGTCAATTGTTAGCATATCCTTTCCCACGAGATACTATGGGTAACTTGATCATGATCAGTCTTTCGTTATCACAAAATAAAATTAAATAAAGCAGGCCTCCCTTCCCTGCTGTGAGTCCTTTATGATCAGAGAAAGATTCTCAGTGGGCCGCCAAACTTAGCTCTGGCTGCTTGTACACAATCCTATCATATCACTTCTCCAGATCTAGAGTTTCCTGACGTTCCACCCTTCAGAACCAGGACAGTAATGTCTGTTTGGTTGCACTGTTGTACAAGCCACAAGTCCCATATTCTGGGACTACTGGATAGTAGAGATATCTGGAGTTTAGATAATCTTACTGGAACAAGGCAGATATTCTTAGCAAGGGGTTATCAAGCCAGGCAAGTGCTGCTGACAAACAGTATGCAGTAAAATAATTGGAAAGTGATAGAATTTGAGTGTTTATTACCTCTGCTTGTTTGTTAATTTGCTTAATGATGTGCAGTTCTATGAGTTTTAACATGTGTCAGGATATGAAACAGTTAAAAAAAATTCCCTCTTATCCCACTAAGTTTTATTTGTTGCATTTTCACGTTTATGCTCATGAAATACTTTCTAATTTCCCTTATTTTCTAATAACCCATTAGTTTTTTAATAGTGTTTAATTATTTTACAAATATTTGGACATTTCTAGAGCTTCTTCTGTTATGATTTCTAATTTCATTCCACTGCAATCAGACATACTTGAAAGGAATATTTATACTACTGTTGTTGGATAAAGTGTTCTATAAATAATAATTGGGCCAAATTGGTTGATAGTGTTTATCTAATCTCCTATATCCTTACTGATCTTTGTCTACTTGTTTTATCAATCATTAAGAGAGGGATGTTAAATATCTGATTTTATTTGTGAATAAGCCTATTTATTCTTCAGGTTCTATCAGTTTTTGCTTCATGTATTTTGAAGCTTTGTTACTAGGTACATAAATGTGTGAAATGGTTATGCCCTTTTGATAAATTGTCCCCTTATCATCATGAAGTGACCTTCATCTTTGATCTGAAGTCTACTTTGTCTGCTTTAATACGCACTCCAGTTTTATTTTAGTTTTTGTTAGCATGGTATATCTTTCTCCATCATTTTACTTTTAATTTATCAGTGTTTTTTAAATTTAAAGCCTGTTTCTTATACGCAAAAACTAACTGGGTTATGCTTTTAAAAAAATCCAACCTGAGACAATCTTTACCTTTTAATTGAAATATTTAGAGCATTTACATTTAATATGATCTTTGTACCATCTTTTCCTTCTTCCTGTTTTTTCTGCCTTCATTTGGATTAAATTATTTGTGTTATCTTTTTTGTTTGCATATTAGCTATAACTTATGTTATATTAGTGGATTGTTTAGTGTTTATAGTATAACATCTTATTGCAGTCTAACTTTAGTGATAAGAACCTTAAAATGGTACTATAAACAAGCTCTCAGAACTGTGAGAAATAAATTTCTATTGTTAATAAACCATCCAGTCTATAGTATTCTGTTAGAGCAGCCTAAAAGGACTAAGACAAACAGTATTCTTCCACTTAGGGTTCCTTGGTCAGGCTCTGCTTATGTTCCCCTGCCCTGCACTACACTCTGAAACTTGGCCAAGGCAGTAAGCTGAAGCCATTGCAGAGCTCCCCTCATTTGTTTCTCATCTCTTGAGGATCACTGTCTCTCATTGCCTGATGTTCCAGGTCTTGAAAACCATTACTTAATGTATTTTGCCCGTATTTTTGTTGTTTCATGCTAAAGGATTAATCCAGTTCCTGTTAGCATATTTTCAATGAGTAGCAGACATTATATGAAAAACTGTATGAATAATATGAGCTAGTATGTACTGTCTCCTTTCAAAGAGATTAAATTTTTTTTCCTAGGTGGTTAGGAGCAATAGAAATCTCATATACCCACCATATAGATTCTACAATTGTTAACTTTTTGTATATTTGCTTTATTTAAAACATATCTATTCATCTTAATTTGTAAGCATTTTAAAGTAAGTTGTAGACATCAGTATACCTGATCCATAAGCATACATGTAACTAAAGTTTAATATTTTGCTTATAGATTTTAAAGTAAAATTTACATAGAGCAAAATGCACAAAATTTTGTCATTCTATGATTATTTATTTATTTATTTAATCCTCACTTGAGGATATTTTTTCCATTGCTTTTCAGAGAAAGTATAAAGGAGAGAGAGATAGAAACATCGATGTGAGAGAGACACATCGATTGGCTGCCTCCCGCAAGCACTCCGACCCAGGTATGTGCCCTTGACTGAAATCGAACCCAAGGCCCTTCAGTCAACGGGCCGATGCTCTAACCACTGAGCAAAACTGACTAGGGTGATCATTCTATGATTTTTGACATATGTATACACCTATGTAACTCAAACCACTAAGAAGATACAGAACATTTCTGTCACCCGAAGGTTCTCTCGTGTTCCTTCCCAGTCAATTCCGCATGGCCACCCCAAAGGCAACCACTGTTCCTTTTCCTCATGGTTTAGTTTAGCCTGCTCTGGAACTTCATATAATAGCTATAAGAGGTAAGTAGTTGTTTGTTTTTCCTGAGTTTTTATTCAGCATAATTTTTTGAAGATCCACCTATATTATTATTGCATGTAGCAGTTCATTTATTTCTATTTCTGAGTAGCACATTATTGTATAAATGTATTACATTTAGTTTATTCATTCTCACATTAATGAACACCAGGAATGTCCTTAGCTTTATACTAATATGAACATTTCTTATACAAGTATGTTTTCATTTCTCTTAGATAAACACCTAGGACTAGAAGTGCTTGATTTCAGGGTAGTTGTGTTTATAAGAAACTATCAGACTTTTCTACAAAGGGTTGGATATATTTTGTTATGATTCTGAAAGAAACGCATGAAAGAGCCCTTGCCGATGAGTTCTTTCTATTGGAGGAAGTCGTGGTGAAGGTATTGGGGGTGCATGTGGCTCAGGGTACAAAGTCTTAGTTAGAATCTGTCTCCCTGCCCTGGGTGCTCTCTCTCTAAACCTTCCTTCTTTAGCTATAGCCACGTAGTGCTTTCGATCGGAGAGTGAAGAAAGGAGGAAATGGGGAGCCTCAGCCAATGCATCTGGCCTGCCCTTAGCTGCTTCCTATCCCAGCCGCTTCCAGGAGCACGTAATGTTTTCCAGTCCTTCCCCACTATACTCTGAATTGCCCGCTTTTTTTTCCTCATGTAAATTCATGGTGGCAAAGAGGCACATGGTGTAGTTCCACCCAGGGCTGCGCAGGGGAGAGGAGAGAGCAAACCGAGCCCTAAATCTTTCCTTTCCCCCTTTGTCTTTTCCTTCCCTCCTGGTCCTCTCACTCTCAGCTGCTCTTCTTCCAGCCCATCCCCGTCTCCATACTGGGCCCTGAACCATATTTGGTTGGCTCAAGAATTTCTCAGAATTTTAAAGTCAGTTTGACAGATCCATGAACTTCTGCACTTCTGAGGTATGCCCAAGGTGGGGGTAGGGGGGTAATCAACAGCTACTCTAATTTTTCATCATTTCAGGAAGTAGAACATACACATACACACACACACACACACACACACACAGGGTGAGGCAAAATAGGTTTACAGTTGTATGTGAAACACAGAATTTATTCTTGTATTATTTATAAATTATTGTATTATTTTCCATATGAACAATTGTAAATCTACTTTTGCCCCACCATACACACACACACACACACACACACACACACACACACACACACAAGTATGTATTTTAAGTCAGTTTATTGAGAGAGAATTTACATTAGTGTAACCACTCTTTCCAGGTGAACAATTTTATTCAAAGTTTGGGCCAACATGTAAAGTCATGTAACCAGTACCAGGATGAAGACATGAAATAGTTTTGTCACCCCCCAAATTTCCCTAATCCCACTTTATTTTTATTTTTATTTATTTATTTTTTAAGTGTACAACTTGATAAATTTTAATATTTGCATACACCCACAAAGCCATCACAGCCAAGAACATATTCGTCACCCCCCCCAAATTCCCTACAACAGCTTTGCACTCCTTCCTGCCTCCCCACAAAATCCCTAATCCCACGTTATATTCAACCTCTTTCCCTATAAAAGCCCCTGATCTGATTTCTGTTCCTGTAGTTTTATGTTTCCTAGAATGTCAAATAAATGAAATCATACAGTATGTAGCATTTTGTGTCTGGTTTCTTTCACTTAATGTGAAGCTTTTTAAAATTTATGCCTGCTGCTATTTATATTGGTAGCTCACGGAACCAATATATTTATATGAAAAATTAACTAAAAAGAGTTAACAAGCAAGATGATACTCTATTCTCCAGAAAAGAATTTTCCTGACCTAGGTCCAGGAAGCATTAGTCCTATAATACTAGGTTCTCATCACCTATTCAAACTACTTTTCAATCTATTAATAACATGTATACCATCTTTCCTATTGCAAATCCTGAAGAAGATTTCTTTCCCTTTTTAAAAATGATAGCTCTGAAACATAAGTTCACACTCTTGCAGAAAAGCAAGCTTTGATAAAATAAGTTAAGAAATGCTTCATGCTATAGCCCCCTCCTGTAGGTTCACATTTTCATACCTAAAGTTCAGAAAAATTCTGGATTAAAGAACTCCAATTAATGTTGCTTAATCCAGCATTTTACAAACTATTTAAACTATAAAACAATATTGTTAAATAGAATTTTCTGTGACAACAGAAATGTTTTATAGCTGTGGTGTCCAGTATAGTAGCATTAACTACTTGTGGCTATTGAACACTTGAAGTGCAACAGAGGAATTGAAATTTTAATTTACTACAATTTCAATAGCCACATGTGACTAGGGGCTTTGTTTGTATTAGAAAGAGCAATTATAGAGTCTTTAAAAATTTTTCTCTACATAACATTTCTTTTTACATCTCACTGAACTGCTACCCCATGCAGGACCAACCCCATAATTTGCAAACCCAATGCAAAATGAAAATGTGAGCCCTCTTATTCAAAAAGCAGGAAAAAAGTGCCATTAAAGGTGCTAACGTAAAAATAAAACACTTTTCGTTTCTTCTGTGGTCTCTCTATTGACTTGTCATGAGAGAGTCTAACTCGCTGTTTGATATCATTCTAAGTAAAGTTAAAACGGAAAATTATTAGCCTGAATTTTACCATTTTTATTTGCACTATGCAGTGCCAGAGTAGAATACAAATTTAAAAACGTTTAACTTATATGTAATCTCCAAAACTGTGTGATTCATAATTAGTAGCTTCTACTTACCTTTGTCTTTTGTTCTTACCAGACCAGCGGAAATGCACAAAACTGACACGACTATCCTTACTTCACTCCTGTACACACGTTCATCCTGCCGCCGTGCTCTGCCTTAGACGTGCCGACGAATAAGAAAGACTAAGGAAAAGGCTATGGGATCTTTCTCTCTCCACGGCGTTTCCAGCACAAGTGGGCAGCTACACAGGGAAGTGACATGAGTATAAAGGACACAGTAGGGCTACTTGGTTGGTTGTTTTTCTTAGAACATTGCCTTTAACATTTTTCTTAATACATTTTATTTATTAGAGCAGTTTTAGGTTCACAGAAAAAAATTGAGCAGACAGTCCAGAGATTTCCCATACGCCTCCTGCCCCCACACATGCAGAGCCCCCTCCACCATCAATGTCCTCCCCAGAGAGGAAGGCACTTGTTACAATTGGGGAACCTACCTGGCCCATTCTAGTCACCCCAAGTCCATCGTTTACATTAGTGCTCTCTCTGGGTGGTGTACTTTCTACAAGGAAATGTAATTTCATATTATTAAGTGAAGAAGGCCAATTTGAAAAGGCCACATATTGTATGATTTCAACTATAAAACATTCTAGAAAAGGCAAAGCTAGAGTTGTGCAGACAGTAAAGAGATCAGTGGTTGCGAGAGGTTAGGGGGGAGGGAGCGATGAATAGGTGGACCACAAAGGATGTTTTAGAGAAGTGAGACTATTCTATTACGTATGACACTATAAGAGCAGACACATGTCATTTGTCCAAACCTGTTATTGCCTTCCTTCTGTGTAGAGTAAGCTCTGGTTCAAATGGAGCTCAAGGCCTTTCAGGGTGTTAATGTGGAGTTATGTGGTGCTGGTGTCCAGAGGCATAATTATAAGTGTATTGTTTAATATGTTGTTATAGATGGTGGTTCCATCTCTATAGACTTAAAATTCATTCTGTGGCTATGGATTTTAGCATTTGAACTAGCCTGGCACCTGAGAACAGAAGTTCTTAATAGGAAACGGCTTCAGTGGACCTGCGAAGCCACTAAATATATATGAAAAACCAGAGCATCTATGCATATGAGAATTTTTCTCGGAAGCATGTCCACAACTATTAATAAATTCTCAAAGGGGTTCATGACACACAAAGCCCAAGAGCTACTAATTCAAAACATTGTTTATAAGAGAGATGACTTTTCAGATCCAGAGAAACAACTTACAAACTAACTTTTGGAAACGAGCCTGTTGGGAAGTGGAGGGCTGCAAATACATCTTGTCATGATGAGTAATATTAAACTATGGTTTTATGAAATTTTCAGGAAATGTTTGCTTTGATTTTGCTCTCAGTCCAAATGGATCTAAAAAGCGTTCTTATACTCCTATCTACTCTTCCCTTCCCCAAATTATCCAAGATACCCGGGACTCCAGTATCAGATATTGCCTTGCAATGGTTTATCTAGGATTTTGTATTTCTTACTCTGCATCTAAAATATATCTGTATCCGTAAAGACCCTTTGCTCTGGGGAATCAATGGGTCAAAGGCACGAGAGAGTGCAGAGGCTGTGTTTGAGTGTAAAAAAAAAAGAAGTTTGGGGCTAAGGACACCCTGTCAGAGAGTGACACTGTTGATCTGCAGGGACTTGTAAGCCATTCTGAATAAACTCAGCCTTGACCCAAGCCTTTTAAAGGTTCAAAAGCTGAGGGCTAATTTTGTGTGTACTTGCTGAATTTTCACATGGTCCACAGTGCCTGCTTCCAGCTGGAACTGGACATGGAAATACTTATACTGAAATAACATTAGGAAGGGGGCCCCTAGGAGGTTTCTGATCAAGCGGGAACCAAGAAAAACTAAAAATCCCAGGAGACTGCCTCATTTATTATTTTAATTTTTTCTTCTACCTCATCCTAAGAAAGTCTCCAGGCTGACAAGGATCTGTATATAAGAGAAATTTTGTGAGCTATATCGGCTTTAGATTTCTTCAGAAATCCCAGCTTTGAAGGAGCTTACAATAAAGTGAGTTTATCTGCCTGAGAATTGCTCAAGAAATCATCCTTTCAACAATGTTGATATTACTGGGGCGGCCATATTTTTGAGTAAACTTCCCCCACCCCCCCAATTCTGATTAAAGACTTAAGTGAACGATTTAGAAGGAGCAGTTTCCTAGTTCTAGTCAGATAATGTTTCGAGTTTCTTTTAAAAAGCAATTTATGTATTTATTTTTGCAGAGTCTATCAAGATTACTGAGAAGCAAAACACATACAAATCAAAACTTAAATATTGGTTCTACTTGATCCAGAGTAGATGTCTATAATCTACTTCTCCACGGACTGCGCCCTATAGCCAATAGCCTCTTCCGAGAACAGCTGTGTCAGCAAGGTGGGTGGCTGTCAGAGCAAGTTCCAGCAGAGGAACAGAAGCAAAGAAAACAGATCTGGCCCGGCCAGGTGTGGCTCAGCGGTTGAGCATCGACCTAGGATCCAGGCGATCGGGGTTCGATTCCCAGTCAGGGTACATGCCCGGGTTGTGGGCTGCAGTCGATCAATGACTCTTTCATCATTGATGTTTCTCTCTCTCTCTCCCTCTCCTTTCCTCTCTCTGAAATCAATAAAGATATATTTTTTAAAAATATAAAAAATAAAAATAAGAACACAGATCTGGGCGTTGGCTGGCTGAGCTCTTTGCTTCTGCATTCGCCCAGGGGGTGGTGGGTGCCTTCAGTGATTTCTCCACAGACTTAGGTCGCATGGGAAAGGACCTGCTTCTTTCCCAGCTCTGAGGCCTAATGTGAGTTGGAATCAGTTTTGTCTCCCGCTAAAGCGGGTAGGGCAGGTCTCTACTGTGCATTTCGCTAATTATGTTGTGCTGTTTGGTGAATACAAAACCAATTGACCACATTTTCACATTTTGTAGCAAAATTGCACTTTGACAATATAACACTTCTAAGGGAAGAAATAGGAAGAGAAGGAAGTTCCCAGGACTCCCCCCAAAAAGAACTCCCAAATCTTCGCTAGGTTGGAAACTGCTTTTTTATACCTTCATTTTCCTAACAGGTACTAACTTAATCAAAAATTTTCTGAGTGATCTCAGGTAAACAAACAGAATATTCTTTCTTGAATGTTCCAAAATTGAACTATTATATCATGTTATGAGTTTTTTCATGGGCAAATGCTGTATCTTGTTTGTCTTTGTTAATGCTTTTTTTTTGGTCTTTAATTCCTCAGAACTTGGGATGGTGACTGGCACATGGAGAGATTCCATAAATGGTTATTTCATTTGCTCAATTTGGTCAAATGGAGTACAGAATTCTAGGGTTCCGGCTCAATTTTCAAGCATGAACGTCTTTGGGTAAAACTGTTAAATGGGTAAAATATGCCTCCGGAAATGATCTATTGCCCCTTTCACTGTGTCCATCTCAGGTGCGAGTGTGATTTTGCTGTTCTCTGGTTGAGATTATGGATTTCCACTGCGACATCGTCACCAGGACTATTTCTCCTGATCGAACTGTTTCTTGATCCAGTCAGAGCAGGTTGAGGTGATTTAATGAGGGATCTCCACATAACCTACTTGCTTTGAGTCTCTGGGAATGATACTCATAGTGACAGGACAGAGATTTTAGGGTGTGGTGTCCTTGAAAACCTTTTGGATAACAAATCATATCAAGCAGGAAGCAGCCCTAGTTTCAGTCTTAGTTTAAAGGACTAGAGAGAAAGCAACACAATATCCCCTTGAGACAACCAATCCCTCATTTTGCAGATGGGAAAGCTGAAAAAAATAGAACACAAATGACTGTTCAATTTGACATTATGAGTTAGGGTCAGACTTGGAAATAAAAACAAAGGACTGTATTAGATTTTCTATCATGTTAAGTCTTTATTTACCCAAAGATGTATAAATTAACTTGATCTACAACTCTGAATCTTTCTTTAGAAAGTGGGAATGATATTTCCTCAAACTGTAATTAATATACGCAATAAATATAAATCCTCCTCATGGGATCCTGGCATATCTAGTTTTCTGGGCCAGTATGTATTGTGCCATTGAAGTTCAATAAACCTTTTAAGTGCTATTTTGAAATAATTCAGATATAGTGACAGTTTTTCCTTTTTGAGGGAAATCCTATTTGCTGTGTGCCTAATTTCGATGGAGTATTTTTCCTCCACGTCTGTCATTTCAGCTAGACGCTGAGGACTGAGTAATAAAATTATTATTTGACTGTGGCCTTAATACAATATTTAAATACAAAGTCTTCTTGATTGTTAAAAAGCTATTTCAAGTGTATATATTTGCAACAAACTATAATTTTCATTACATTCTTTTAGCATAACTTTAATATCCTAGCTCTTGCCTCAAAAGCACAGTGTAGAACAAAAATAATTAAAAGAACGACTTAACTTATTTTTAAAACTTCAACTTTGGAAGGCTAACATGCTTCTTCATAAACAAAGTATTTTATTAATTGGGTTTGATCAAATTTGTGTAAGAAAATTTATTTAATAATATTTAATAAAAATTTATTTAATAACTTAAGGCACAGAAATATTCCTATCATATTTTGAGTGTGTGAAGTAAAACACAAGATAGAATTCCCTTAGTCCATCCCACATGACAGTAGCAATTGTTTAGAGAGCTATGTTGAATATTTTGGGCAAGAAGAATGTGGTTTTGAGATCAATGTTCATAGGGAAGTATCTGGGTAACCTTTAATACCCTTTATTCATGACTCTCTGCTCATAACAGTGAGTCAGCAGTTTGGGAAAAACAAAACAGAAAACAGCTTTCTCAAGATGTCTTGTCAGCTGGCAATTTGGTCCGCGATAGTTTACTAAACACGACACCTTGGTAATTACAGCACATTTTAGTGCAGATAACTTCTAAGACAAATTCCAAAGTCCTTAGAGGGTAAATCCATACCTGAAAGACTACTGCATCACGAGCCTGGCTGGTTATGCCCCAAACCTCTCACACAGCTTTCTGAGGTGCCAAATTGCACTTTGGGAGTGAATGGAACCTCTGGGAAATTAGAACATCCATCTCCCTTTAACCTTAGCCTTTAGTTAGAAAACCACTCACATTCCGTGTCCTGTTGGATTCTGTATTAATGAACCCCATATGTGCCAGAGTATATATGACTTCAAAAGCAGATCCAGAGGCATGGAAAGATGCAACAGACTGACGAACCTCAGAGAAGAAGGGGGAGGGGGGAGGTGGGAAGGGATTAACCAAAGAACTTATTTGCATATATGCATAACCCATGGACACAGGGAACAGTGCAGTGAAGGCCTGGGGAGGGGGAGGGGGAAGGGGAGGAGAGGAGGGGGTCAATGGGGAAAAAAAGGAGGGGACATCTGTAATACTTTCAACAACACATAATAAAAAATAATAATGATAATACCAAAAAAAGTAGGCAGAAAATGAGCAATTGCTGCTGGCAAGTATGTTCTTAGTTAACTGAAAATGTAATGATTTTTATATGCCAAGGATTATAGTGCTGTTTCTAATCGACTTAATGCCAGTTTGTGGTTCTCAAGAATTGATATAAGTGCTTCACAGGGATTCATTTATTTAATTCTCGTGACAACAATGCGAAGATGGTACTGTTATTGGCATCCCTATTTTACAGAGGAGGAACAGAGAGGTTACCCAGCTAATAAGTGGCAGGAGCAGGGTCAAACCCTGGCAGCCTGGCTCTACAGATGTGCACATCACCACCCCAGGAAACCGCCCACCCTTGGGATGGGCCTGCTGTGTTAGTTGGGACTAGCTGACTGCAGAAAGCTGCAACCAGCATGCTGACTAGCAGGATTTAGGACGAAGTCAAAACGCAATGTTTTTATTACTACGTTTCTACCTCACTGTTACTTTATTTAGTGGAAGCAACCTTTGTCCACCCTGAACTTTGCAAGCTCATCAACTTTCCTATTTACTCTTAGATCACAGGCAGGCTGACAGTGAGGGTACAGTAAAAACATAGTCTTAGCTTGCGAGAGAGAAAGTCTGAATTGATTTAAGTGTGTTTCTTCTTTCCTCTCCCTGTGGGAGGAAGTCTGTGGTGGGCAGAGGTGGGTGGTAAGGCGGCTGCTCGGCTTTTCCCTCTGCCTCCCCCCGAGCTGGCCTGTGGGGACCGGGTGAGAAGGGGCAGGAAAGGGCTCACTGGAACTGAAAGCACCCTGAGCTGCCTCCTGCTCTGTGCTGGGTAGAGTTCAAAGACGATTTCTTTTATGGAGAATGCCTGTGGCCCCCTCCTCCTGCAGTTCCCTTTCCTAGAAGTTTGCATCTCTATTCTGGTGGTCACTGGAACCCTCCCTGAACCCCCTAAGCAACCTCATCCAGCCTCTTGATGCTGGGGTCCCCGTGCATTTCTGCCCAGGCTTAGTGGAGCAGGTCCAAGACAGTCCATGTCAGCTGACTCCTGCACGACCTTCTCTGGTCCCCAGGAAACACCCTGCACCCCTCGCCCTAACCAGTCTGCGAGTGTGGGCCCATCTCACCTCAGTAGCATCCTCTCAGCTCCCCCGGTTCAGCAGCCTCTCTTATGCTCTGTGTCCCAGACAGGAGCCAGTCCCTGGTACACTCTGCCCCAGCTCTATAAGTAATGGGCTCCCTGAGCAGTGCCATGGGAGCCTCTTCACCCAAAGTGCAGTTGGTGAGAGGAGCAAGGCTCACAGCACAGCCCTAGTTGTTTGAGATGCATAGCAGACATCCAAGCAGAGCTACAAAGTACAAACTTAATGTGCAAGCTGCCCCTACCTTCTTTAGAACTGCATCTCCCACCATCACCCCACTCATTGTCAACGAAACTTGAGTACACTGGTCTTTTATCTGCCCCTCAAACGGGCCAAAATTGTTTCTGCCTTAAGGCTTTTACACTGATTTCCTCTCCCTAGACTCCCCATCTTCAGATGTGGGTGCTATTCTGGGACCATTTGTGTGTATTATGGAGTAAAGCAAATGAGTAATTATAATTATGTTGCTGTCACTGAGAACTGAGAATGTCAGCACTGGAGAGGGAAGATAAAGCTGTAAGTTCAATGAGGTTTAAGCAAAAAAACCTGTAGTTCTGAATTTGAGTTGAAAATAATATGAACTCATGGATTAATTTACTTTAAAATTAAAAAAAAAAAAAGTTTTTCTACTTCTGTCTACTGAAGCAGCCAAGAAACAGTGCACAGCCCAGAGGCAATGAGAACCCCAGGGCCTAGATTGTTGTCTGTAGATACCAGTTTTTAATAAACAGAATCAGGGCTCCTTGAGGAAATGGTTTATTCTAGATGTGAGGCAGGAAATTTATAAGATAAGACTGGAACATTTTGTCAAAGCAGGAACCCAGAAAGTTATTAAAAATCAGTAGGGCCATGTCAAGGAATTGGGAACCAAAGATAAGATAACTTGATCATCGATACAGATAATAATTACTTTAACAAACTGAAATACAACAAGTGTGTTTAAATCCATGAGTTCATAATAAATTTTAGTAGTAAAACTTTTTTTGTTTTTAAATCGCCACTGCAGGAATTCTTGAAAAATGGTAAAGGGAAAGAATTAAGCACTTATTCTGCCTTTTTTACAAATTCATTTCAGGTTTACCAAATATTTGAGGAGGGGAGATTTTTTTTCCTTGTAGATAGATTCTAGCCAATGACTAAAGAAGATATTAAAGAATATTACTATTTTTAAAACCTTGTTTAAAGTATCAATGAATCCAAGCAATAATCACTCATAATTGCCAACATCTCAAAAAAATAGACAATCAGAATATTAAATACTTCTGATGGAAATACATAATACAACCCATAAGGCATTGCACCAAAAAAGAAAAAATATTCCAGGCTGAATCTAATCAAGCCTCGACCAATTTCCCAACAATATACGAGGAACAACAACCATGCTGAGTGACACTATGGGGATGCAATCAACAAAATACAGACAATAAAAACCACTACAGGACAGACCACACCACTTATTTTAAATTATATATTGCAAGGGATTAGAAAAAGAGAGGTAAAGAGGGAATCTATAGAGTATAATAGACTTGAGAGACCTGTTGCAATGTATGGATTTTATTTGAATTCTGGTTTGAACAAACACACTATAAAAAATACCACTTTTGAGACAATTGGGGAAGTTTGAACACTGGATATTTGAAGATATGAAAGACTTACATTTCCAGTGTGATAGTTGGGTTTAAGTTTTCTCTTTAATAGGCTTTAGCTTTTAGTGGCTATAAATATTACTACAAATGATATGACATCTGGGATTTCCCTCAAAACACGGGTGAGATGGAGGATAGGTAGGGTAAATAGGAAAGAGTATAGATGAAAAAGATTGTTCATGAGCTGAAAATTGCTGATGCTGGGTGATGGATACACTATATTTTGGTATATGTTTGCAGTGTTTCATGGTAAGTAGTAAAGACATAATCATCATCATCGTAGCCCTGGCACAGAGCATGGGCACCCTGGAGCCTGGGCCAGGACCTGAATCATCATGAGTGCATCTCAGCACTGAGTGAGCAGAAACAGTCAGCTCACCTGTGCAGGACCCTTCCTTACCAGTGTTAACCATGCGACAGAAATGAACAGACCAGCCTCCAGCACCTACCCATTTGGAGTTTTAGAAGCTGGATTAAAATACTCGGACTGAATTTAGTCCCCGGTGTTCTTGGATATATTGTGGAGTGAGAAAAGCTTCCAGAAAGATATCCTGAAATTCTGGCCAACAAGAAACAGTGGGGGCTCCAAAGTAAACTGGCAAAATAAAAGAGTATATTTTGTGCGTATTGACTTAGTAAAACAGTTATACCAGTTAAAGAAGGTCTCACCAGTAGATTTTAATCCCCTGGTGATTTTTTCCCCATACTTATTAGAAAACACATTTTCTAACACTTCTGGAATTCTATGTTCCAATGCTGAGCAAGAGATAAAGTGAGCTTAATGTAGTTACTATTTAAACAAAAATCGAGTTGTCTTGATTTGCTGGCTGAAGAGCTCTCCATTGCCCATAAGATCGTATCTAAACTTAGCTCAGACTAATAAACCATATCCCCCCTTTCACCACACTCCAGCTTCATTTTCCTTCTTCCAGTTTTAAACTCTCTTCACTGCCTAAGATACCTTGCACTTAGTATTCCCTCTTCTCCAAAGTCCCTTTTCCATTCTCCCATCACCATCATTGCCTTAATTAATTCCTACTCATTGTTAGGGGCCAGATTAAATGTCTCTCAGGAATGTCTTCATCAATAGTTCTGTGCAGGATAGGCGCCCGTGATGAAAGTATAGCATCCTGCCCTTTCTCTTTTATAGCTTTATCCCCAGCACCTAGAGTAGGTCATCTTGATGTCTAATAAATTTTTGCTGAATTAATGAGTAAAATCATCATAATGTTTTCCTTATTAAAAATCCCTAAAGCCATGTCCTCATCTTTGGCAAGCTACTCTTGGGATATTTATCAAGATTTGTTTTATTTAAATTCTTAGCTCTGTGACATTGGCAAAAAACACTTTCCTTACAATCTACTGGTTTGCTTCATCTAATGACAATGTTTTAATCAAAATGTCTATCGTGTGAGTACTATTTTAAGTTTTAAGTAAAATGAGAAAGGAAACAGAACAGTTTTGCCTCTTTGCAGACAGAATGAGAAACAATAAGATTGTCCAATATTTAAACACAGATCTCCTGGCTCCAAATATATGCTCACTGTTTTCATTCTTAGTCCATAGCTATGCTAGCATTTCCCACAGTAGTTCAAGGTCACAGATCCTTACTTCCAACTTTATAGAATGACTTGGTCATCCTTTCTTTAAAAAAACATGAATTTAAAATTGCATGAAAAAAATTTTATTTTTTAATAACCAGGACATACAAAGAAACAAGAAAAAAATCACTACCCAGAGATTGCCTCGGTTTGTATCTTGCTGTTTCGTCTACAGTGGCACCTGGGTTTCTAATGCAATCTGCTCCGGGAGACCCTTCGAGTTCTGAAACGTTCGATCCGCAGCTGACAGCGGGCCTCGGGATCTTGCCGTCAGCGGGAGCCGTGTGACATGTTCGGCTTCCGAGGGGACTTTGAAAACCAAAGCATTTCTTTCCGGGTTTCTGGGCTCGTAAACCAAAATGCTCGTCAACAGAGAAGTTTGAAAACCGAGGTGCCACTATATACAATTTTTATCGCCTCAAAATGGATCCTATTGTATATACTGTTTGTAATATGATTGTTTTTAACTCCAAATATTTTTGTTACTGCCACAAATATGTGTATTATATGTGTGTCTACTAAGCAAGAAAAACCCAGCTATTATTTCTAGGAATGGGAGGTTTTGCTGGGTGTGCCTCAGGTTAGCACCGTGCTCCCAGGGGGCACTCAGTGGATGCCTGTTGGCCCAGTTACGCTCAGCTGCTGCTTTGTTTTTCTATAACATGAGCCCTTTAAAACAAACTTACCAGTAGCTGTGACGGTCAGTCAGTGTGTGACATACAGTTCTCTGCTCTTTGTGGAAACATGCAATCTCATTGTTCCCACACGTAGACTGACTGATTCCTCAGCAACTATCAATTACTATTAATAATCGGAGTCCAAAATGCTTCCCGGTGGGCTTTCCTCTTGATATTCATGTCCTGGTAGAGTCCCCTCCCACACTAAATGGGGCTGACCTTTGTCAAAAGGTATAGAGGAAATTACGATGTGGGGCTGGCAAGGTGCTAGGTCATAAAAAACATTGGGGCTTCTCTGTGGATTTCCCTCTGGGATAAGCCAGTCACCATGTCCTGAGGGCAGTCAAGTAGCTTTATGGAAAAGTCTCCTGTCAACAGCCAGTACCAGCAGACCTGCCGTATAAATGAACAATCTTGGAAGCCGCTCCTCCAGCTCAGTCCAGCCTTCAGATTCCAGCCCCTGATGATATCTTGACTCATGAGAGACTCTCAGCTGGAAGCACCCCGTGAATCTGCTCATGACGCCCTGCCCCAGAGAAACTCTGCCAGATAATAAATGTTTATTGCTGTGGTAAGCCACTAAATGTGGGGATCCTTTGTTATTGTAGCAATACATAAATAGTACAATTACTATGCAAGTTGGGTATGCTGCTATTTTCAATTAATTGAAAATTTTACATCACTTCTTTTTTAAACAACCAACTGGTGATCTCATCTGAACATCTACTAGAATAACAAGATCCATGTAGGGACTGAGCTCAGCTGAGAAGTTCTTGCTGTTACACGCAGTCTCCAAACACTGGCAACATGAACATATCTCTGGAGATCAGGGCGATGTCTGTGATACACTGATGGCTGACTCAAGCAATGGCGGATATCTGCATTGTTTATACACAAAAGCTCTTAGCCCTGGACTAGTAGTGTAACACACACACACACACACACACACAGTTCTTCTGGGGGGGTTGTGTAGTGTACCTTTTATACATCACAGAACATATTTCCAAAGACATGGATTGCATCGCTTATTTCATATAGCATCTAATCCTTTTACATACTCCATAGTACGTGAATAAGAAGACTCTAGGAAAAACTGTAGGCTTGACATTTTTTTCTCTTTTATCCATCTTCCTACCACACAAAATTTTTGCTGTGAACTCTTATCTCCTCTATACTTGACCCTCTCTTGTACTGGCCTCTTAACTCTCCCTTCACCTACTAAGAAATTTTGCTTTCCAGGAAAACCTATTTATAATGGGATAAATGTGAATTCCTCTACACTTAGGAGTCAAACTACCTTTCCATCCCCTCTCTCACCCTGCTGCCCCTTGCCAACCCTTCACACTGGCAAAAATACTCCCTTTCTGCGCTTCGCATATTTCTGGTTGTGATGGTTGCACTCAAGCCATTTCTTCCCACAGGAGACCCCTTCCTCTTGGCTCAGACATGTCTTTTACCCTTCAAAGCCCAGCTCTGATGTCCTCCACGAGGTCTTCCACAACTGTCACAGTGACCCCTGTTATAGCAATCTTTTGTACCACCCTTTGGCTCCTGGGGCTTACAGCTATCGTTTTACTAAAGCTTGTGCCTGATTAGTTAGCATCACCCTCCCTCACCACCCCTACACCTTCAATGCACACAGAGGAGCCGAGCCTCACTTCCCCTCTGCCCATCTAGCCTTCAAGTCCTTGGCAGGCAGGAATGGTGTCATCTTTGTCTTCTCCGCGGCTCTCAGCATAGTCCCTTACCTATTGTTGAGGGGAGAAGGCCAGGAAGGGATAAACACCTCTCTGGACAAGGTGGGCCACAACGTGTGTGGTGGCCAAGGCCCTCAAGGGGGCAGTAGAGGACTGGCTGTTTAATATCCACCAGCAGAAATATTTAATTTGGGGTACTTAAAGTTTTGTCAGCTGGTCTCTGGGGGTGGTGGGGACAGGGGCGGGGGTGGGGGAGGTAGGGTAGGAGGTAAGTTAAATCCAGAAAGTGGGAAGGAAAAAACCAGGAATTATTTGGAATTCTAAATAGGATCAGGAACCTGGAACAGAAACCAACCACATGACGATCACCAAATGGGGGAAAAAACAGGAAGGCTGTATGTATAAAGAAAGGCATGAAGGTCTCAAAACACATGTAAAAGCCAGAATTTGGGCTGATCAAGAGACAAGGTCTAGGCCAGGTTCATGTTTTCACAAGAAAGAGAAGTAAACTGGAAGTATGGGAAACCAAGGACTCTGAGAAGGTGGCAGGAAACCATCCACGGTCAGGGCCAAATTACCCTAAAACTTTGCTAAATTTTTGAAAGTTACACTATAATTTTGTCTATGAATATATAATAAAAATCTGAAGTAAAACAGTAGTAAACAGAATTCATCACCACCTTATATGAGGTTTATTTCAGAAATATATAAGAAATATTAAGAAATATATTTATCAGAAGAACTAATGACTTTTAACAAGACCCAACACCCATTAGTGATAACAACACTTAATAAAATCAATAACTTCTCAACATGATAATATCTTAATAGAGGCAGTTTTATGCAATTTAAACATGTAGATATATAAAAGCCATAAAACTCGGGGATTATAGTTTTTTAGATATTTTCATTATAAAGCTGACAATCCTGAAAGATTCAACTAAAAATGCACTACAAGTAATAAGAGGCTTCAATAAAGAATTGTGGAATAAAAATAGTAAGCTGAAATTAATGTCCTTCAGAAATACAGCCACAAGTAACTAAGAAATGAAGGAAAAGCTCACCTACAATGCCAACAAAGATAAAACACTTAGAAACAACTCTCACAAGAAATGTATAAAACCTTTATAAGAAAAACATTAAAACATCCCTAAAGAACACACACACATAGATTTTTAGTATACTATGTTTTTAATAAAAAGATTCAAAATTGTAAAGATTTCAGTTCTACCTAAGGTAATTTATAAATTTAATATGGTTCCCATTAAAATATTGACATTTCTTTCCCTTTGACTTGCCTTTCTCTTGACCACAAGCAAATCAAGCTTGTCCTGAGAAGTAGGATAACAGCCTCTTGGATTTTTCCTTTCTCCCTCTACTGAGCCAGAACATGGGCTAATATGAGGATGAGGCCAAGAAGAGTAGCACAGTCCTAGTGAAGGGTGAAAAAAAGACAGAAGAAGAGGGAGAAAGAGAAAGAAAAGGCACGAGGACGGATTCTAAAGTTCATATAAAAAAATGAAACAAGAAAAAATAGCCAGGGAATTTCTTAGAAAAGCAATGAAAGTATCAGATACTAAAACACATTATAAATCCTCAATAATTACCACAGTGTGACATATAAATAGAATGGCACATAGAATAAAATATAAAATCCATGAATAGATCCAAATACACAAAAGAAGTTAGTATATAATAAAAGATGTCACATGTAAGTGACATCTTATATGTTAGTATATAATAAAAGCAGTGGGATAAAAGATGAACCTTTAAACAAATGTTTGAGATGCTTGGCTGGATTTAGTACAACCAGAAAGTCCCTGGCAGCAGTAATCTTTTAAAGTGACATTTCTTAAAATGTGTTTTTCGCCATCTCAACAGAAACATCAGTTACATGTTGAAATGCTGGTGAACCACCCACTAAATTAAAAACTTTTAAGGTAGCTCCTGACAACTTACATATTTACCAAGTTTTCCCGGTGATTCTGATGGACACAAGCTCGGGCATCTCTCCTTTTAAATCAGCTCTCCTTGCTGACTGTGCCTTCCCACCACTCGGTTCTCTGTGCTTTTTTCCCCAGTTGGGTCTACAGCTTTCACTACTACACGTGGGCAATTGAAGCCAATTGAGAAGGACATTGAGATCTCTACCTATTCTGTTTGACTGAAATATATAAAAACCTCTTTCAAACCTTTAGTTTAGCTGAGGTAATGTTGGAGTTTCTTTAAAGAAATGTCCAGTACAAAATAAAACAAATGGAAAGTTATACAAATGGGTTTGTTTGCTTAGTGCTGATTTCTTATTGCCATTTATCTGAAGTTGAGCCTCAGAATGACTAGAGCTGGTAAAATGCAGTGTTGTACCCTGTAAATGCAGATGTTGCTCAAGACTTGCTTCTGGCCCCTCTACATTTCTTCCCAGGACCTCAAGATTCTCTCCTATGTAGTGGATGACTCATGAATTCGTATCTCCAGCTTCAGTGTCTCCTCTAAGTTCCAGATACATATGTACAGCTAGCTACTTGATATATCCTCCTGTATATACATAATGCACCTCAAATGCAACATTCAAAGCTGAATTATTTATCTTTATCACCCGCCCAGCATTATCTTCCCAGCCCCAGCCCCACCGGAACCAGTCTACTCTCGCTTCCTGTTTGGGGCAAGGGCGCCACCACCCCACCAGTTAGGTCAGCCCCAAACCTTGGACTTGTCCCTGACATCACACTTCACTTCCCAAATTTAATCCATCTTATTGTCTTGTCTGTTTTCCCACTTAAATATCTCTCAGATTCATCTGCTTTTCTCCACTTCTGCAGTACCTCCCATCCAAGTCACAAGAGCCTCCTAACTTGTCTCCTTGCTTCTGTGAAACAGGTGAGCTAACCAGCATACAAATGGATCGTGTTCTGGGGCACATCAGCCTATTGCTCTCGGGATAAAGAGAAAAATCTCTCTCTCTTTTTTAAAACAAGCTTTATATATATATGTTTTTATTGATTTTAGAGAGAGGGAGACAGAGAGATGTGAGAGAGAAACAGCGGTTGGTTGCCTCCCACACCCCCCGACTAGGGACCGAACCCACAGCCTGGGCATGTGCCCTGACCAGGAACTGAACCAGTGACCTTTTGGTGCACAGGACAACACTCAACCATCTGAGCCGCACCGGCCAGGGCCAGAGACCTCTTAGTGTGGCGTAGGAGGTCCTGCGGGTGCTGCCCTCAGCTGTCCCTCCACTCTCCTCTCTGTCCCTTTTTACCCTCTCCGCTCCAGCAGCACTGGCCTGTCACTGACTATGCTCTCTTCCGACTCAGACCGTGCTCACATCACTGCCTCTGCTTGACGCCCTCTTCATCACTTTTGACCTAGTTAGCTCTAGTCATCTTTCCCTATCTTAGTTCCACGGTCACTTCCCAGGGACACTTTCCCAGAGTTTTCTGTCCAGGTTAAATCCCCTTTTTATACCCTCTCACTGCATTGTGTCTTCCCCTCTCTAGCACTTATCACTCATTCAATTTAATGTTTATTTGCATTATTTTTAAAAAAATGACTGTCTCTGCCACTAGAATGTAAGCTTACGAGGACAGAGACCATGAGTGCTCTGCTCATATCCCAGCACCTAGCACAGAGGCTGCCACAGGTAATGGGCTCCTTGAAAATACTGGTTGAATGAAGGAGTAAACTTATTTCCAGTTACTTTAATTTATTTAACATTGTCAGGAATGGGTATCAGAGGGAATGTTGAGCAAAAAATATTCAACAAGACAAATAACAACAGCTAATATTTAGAGAGAGAGTGCTTTATGTGCCTGTACATGACAGCCATGCACGTCACCTGCATTGTCTCAGTTACTTCCAGACAGCCTTAACAGGAAATACTACAATTTTATCTACTTTCTCCAATGCTCTTCATCTTGGAAGTATCAGAGTTAAAATCCAACCCTAGGTCTTCTCTGACTCCATAGCCCAAGCTCTTAGCCACAAAGACACACACTGCTTCAGTCTTCTAGCTTGAGGCCTATTTAAACTGACCTCACAGTTATGTCTGGTGCAATTATGTCCTTCTAGAACCTTCTTAATTTTTTCTTCTTCTAGCTTTTGGGTTTTCAGATCATCTGCTCTGGACTCAATTGGGTTGTACTTCTTTGCAGCTGCCTGGACCCTCTCATATCCCTGCCATGTATGCGGACCCTGAGCTACAGGATGGAGAAGCTCAGTGTCTGGCCTCCTCTGAGCCTTAGTCCTCTTGTTCTTACCTGTGGTTAGTACCTTCACCTTTTCTAGGCAATTAGGGGTTCCTGGAAATCCAGCATCTACCTCTATCCCATTATGTTTTTATTCAATTTAAGTATAGACCAGAGCAGTCACCTTCCAGTGGAACTGATTTAATCTTACTTAGCATTTGAGTCCTGTCTCACTGAGCAGCCATGTAGCTTTTAAAAAAAAAAAAAATCTTTATTGTTGAAAGTATTACAGATGTCCCCTTTTCCCCTCACTGATCCCCTCCACCCTGCATCTGCCCCTGGCCCAGCCTCCAGCCATGTAGCTTTGCCTTGATGGCAGATGCCCTCTTTCCTTAGTGCCTACCTTTTCCTAATAATTTCCTTCCAAAGACCTGAAGCAGATTCCCCAAGTCTTTCTAATTTGAAGACTCACACTTCTTTTGGGAATATCAGCAAGGTTTCTACTCTGAGGAAAGCTTATGAATCTTAGTTTGTGTAAGGAACAGAGTGAGCCAATAGACCTTGTGTCCAATAACTTGCTTTGAGATTACTCACTCCACAAGGTTCTCTTTGATGGCACCTTGCCACCTAAGGAAGCGGTGTTATAGGATGTCCTCATTACTCAAAATTCTGCATCTCATGGAGAGCAATAACAAGTTCATTCCTGGCTGTAAAATGGGTTACTTTCTCAAAGTTCATCAATTTTCATCATTGGACTAATAAACTAACTCATTCATATTGTGCTACAGATAATTGATAATATTTCTGCCAACATTTTCAGTCATACCAAATGCTTTAAGCAAAGAGGATAATTTCAAATATAAATGATCAAGGAGTGGTTTGTAAAAACATTTGTATTACTTTTTTGGGATATAACTGATGAGTTATTGACTTAAGATTATCACCCATTTTGTTGAAGATTCCTGTGAGTTTATTGAGCAAGTACTTTGTGTGAGGCACTACAACAAAAGTTTTACATATTTTGGGAGGAAGTTGCTAAAGCAGCCTGCCTGTGATCCATTCACTTCCTTTATGGGGAACAGGGTGGGGTTGAGGGGTTCTTCCAAGGAAAAGAGAAGAAAGCAGTGGACTGATGGACTCAGATAGACTGAAGATATTTGCTAGGAGGAAGAGCCCTTAAAGATAATATGGATGTATTTGGCTAAATGATCTTTTAAAGTAAATAAATTTATGGATTTATGAGACATGGTTCCAGGGACAATGTCACATAAGCAAAATAACTCTCTAGTGTATAAAATAAAAATTTTTTTATAACTTAAATGCTCCTCACTGCACCAAATTAAAAATTCACAAAACCTCGCTTGGAGGCCTTATTTGTTATCCTGGGCCAGAGAGCACAGGTTTGGCATGGGGGAAAAAAGACCTAGGAAACCAAAAAGTCTGCCCCAGATTTCTCTTTGCTTTGCCTGTGCTTCTTTACTGCTGTTTTCTTAAAATGATTAGCAAAACTTGATAGTAGGTAATAGTTCTGATTCATGTGAGTCGGGTTGGACAATTTGATTCTGTATTGTAGCACATGCCTTATCTATTTAATTCTCACAACCTCCAAGTTAAGTATTGTAGTCATGCACCACATAATGACATTTTGGTCAACATATACAACAATGGTCCCAAGATTATAATGGAGCTGAAAATTTTCCATCATCTAGTGACATCGTAGCCAATGTGACATCGTAGTGCTATGCATTACCATTGTTTACAGTATTCAGTAGAGCAACATGTTGTACATATCTGTAGCCTAGGATCATAGCTGTGCTATAGAGGCAGGTGTATAGTAGGCTCCGCCACTGAGGCTTGTGTAAGTGCACTCTGTGATGTTCTCACAACAAAATTGCCCACTGACACAGTTTTCAGACTGTATCTCCATTATTAAGTGATGTATGGCTGCATTTATTCCACTTTGTAAATGAAGAGACTGAAACTTAGAGCTAAGTTAAGAAACCTATCCAAGCCCTGGCCGGGTATCTCAGTTGGTGAGAGCATCGTCCTGATATGCCAAAGTTGCAGGTTTGATCCCTGGTTGGGGCACATACAAGAATCAACTGATGAGTGCATAAATAAGTGGAACAACAAATCCCTCTCTTCCTCTCTCTCTCTAAAAATCAATCAATAAAATTTTTTTTCAAAAAAGAAACCTACCCAAAGTTACACAGCTAGTTAATAGGGGGCACACTCATGTCCATTAGTTTTCAAAGTTCTCAGTCTTTCTATTGTAGCTTTTACTGATTTAATACATTATTTCCTTGAATTTTAAATGTTATTGCCTCTGGAAAGAAGCCAGATGATTCAAAAGTAAAGATGATGGAGGTGGGGGGTAATGGAGAGCACAAAAATGAGGGACATCTGTAATACTGTCAACAATACAAATATATATTAAAAAAAGATGATGGGCCTTTAAGTCATTTTCATTGCCAAATTATTTCTTTCTGCATTGTAAAAGTTGCCATGGCAGTGGCTACAAACTGGGCTTTACAGACTGCATTTGGAAGCGTACGATTAAACAAAACGTAGGAAAACCTCAAGAGGCTGTCTCAGAGGGTATGTGTAATAGTGTGAGACAGTTTCAAAGAGTTGATGGCCTTGCGCAGAGGGAGAATTGCCTTCTCATCTAAACCTATAACAACCTTCACGGCTATGAATTTGCAAGCACCTGAGGCAGGGATACAGTCTAGAGAGGAGAGCCATTCCAGAATAAGCGGCAGCAGGGATGCTGGGGAGCAGTTCCAGCACCCGCCCAATCCTGCGCTACCATGTGAAACAAACAGAGTATTAGATAGAGGCAAGGAGAAAAATCTTCCAAAATGTGAACCCTGAGCAGTCAGAGTTAAAAGGGCTGGAGAGACTCTACAATTAAGATAAAATTGATAGTTTTAGTGCAAGGCCATGGAAGATTAGCTGCAAATTATGCAGAACAAAGAACATAAAAAGGAAATGCTCTAAAGAAAACCAGGTCCTCATGCTAAAAAGACAAGAACAGACAATTCTGAAAAGAAGAAATGCAAAAGGATAATAAAACATGAAAAAAATCCAGCCTTTCTAATAATATTTTTATCAAATTATCAACAATTAAAAATTGGAAATAATCCGTTTTTCTCTAGATGGTAAAATTCAGTGGGAATTTAGCTCCTAGTGAGAGTTTAACCAGGCACCACCATTCTCAAAAGCAATTTAGGGGTGTGTTTTAAGAGCCTTAAGCATGTTTAAATTTTTGACTGAGTAAATTTAGAATGAATTCTGAAAGAAACAAAGGTATATATTAGGATATGTATTATTGTTTATTTACAATAGTAAAAAAACTGGAAATAGCTTAAAGGAGCAATAAAAATTATTGCATCTAATCATATGGCAAAACATACAGGCATTAAGTGATATTCCCTTTAATAAGATATGAAAATATACCCAATGTATTTTTTTTTTAAATAAGAATGGTACTTTACAAAACTATTCTGGTGGCCAAAATGGGCAGACTGAGAATTTGGTTTAAAAAAAACAAACCTCTTCTGGAATTCCTTTGGGGCAATAAATTATCCAAGATTGCCTTTCCAGAGACTGTTCTGACTGCCAAAGGAGCCCAGGAGGTCAGGCTGCTGGGCTTAGATTTAGAGACTAACAAGCAGAACTAAAAAGATTATTCAATAAGACTGTCCAATAAAGCACAATCTAGAGCTGCACCTTTACGTAGGTAAGGCAAAGTGGATAGATTGGGGTGCTCAGACTTTCATTTGTGAAATGGCTTTATTAATAATGGCAATAAAATAATGAAATTCCAAATGACAGTGACGATGACAGCTGCTGTGAATTCAGGAATGCTTTAAATGATTGACATTTTATCAATTGCAATAACATTGACATACGTTTGAAAGATAGAGGTGTACCTTTGCATGAGACACTCTGCTTGTTCAGCGTGTAATTGAAGCTTGGATTACTATATGAATTCATGGATTTGTTTCAGTAATTCCATGACTTCCTAGAGTGAATGGGCAACACTTACATATTATTTGTGACAGGAGTAACTGGAAAAATCCCCTTTTCCCCTTTCTATTAGAAGAAACACACTAAATTCAAAAAAGTTAATCATAGTTGGCACTCTGGAAATGGCATAATTTCTGATATCAGCAAAATACCAAGAGGACAAACTCTGGCGGCTAATGTGGTGATAGAGGGCTCATTCCGTCTAGTGGGTCAGTGACGCGGCTTCTGAGAAAGGGGAGAGGTGAAGGTCAGAGACAGCCTGGGACTAAGAACTAATCCGAAGTGACTTTCTTTACTCACAGAAGGACTCGTTTTAAGCGAGAGGCTTGGAGTGGCAAGAACAACTTCATATGCTCCAGCTCTCAGGACTCCTGCCTGTAACCGATCAATAGCAGTAAATGTTTCTTCCTCACAGATTGTGCACCTGCCACAGAACTGCCCCTGCTACACATTATGCCACTCCCTTCTCTGTATGTAACCAAAGTAAATTCTTCCAGAATAACTTACATCTTTCTTCCCCAAAATGTAACATATAAAAGCACCCATTGCCTTGGCCAGGTGGCTCAGTTGGTTGAAGTGATGTCCCATGCACCAAATGGTCGGGGATTCGATTCCTGGTCTGAGAACATACGTAGGTTTTGGGTTCCATCCCTGGTCTGGGTGCATACAGGAGATAACCGATCCACATTTCTCTCTCTCTTTCCCTTTTTCTCTCTCTATAAATCAGTAAAAGTAACCTGGGGTGAGGATTTAAAAAAATAATTAAAGTGCTCATCAACTGCAAGACTGCAGATCAGCTTGTCTCTTCTATCTACCCATGCTGCTGGTGGTCTAGACTGCGTGCCCCAGGACCTAGTCCTTTGCTGCCTAGCATATGGCTCAATTAACTCTTTTAGAAAAGCTTTTGGCTGTGAAAGTTTTTTGTTTAACATATTAATTCACTGATGAAACCATCTGAATCTGAAGTTTTCTCTAAGAAAAAAAATTTTTTTAAATGTTTTTGTTGATTTCTAGAAAGAGAGGAGGGGAGAGGGAGACAGGAAGAAACCAAGCGAGAGCAGTGTTGATCAGTTGCCTCTTGCAAGCGCCCCCCCCTCTGGCCCCCCGCCGGAGACCAAACCTGCAGCCCGGGCCTATGCCCTGACAGGGAATCAAACTGGCAACCCTTTGGTGCATGGCTCCATGCTCAACCAACTGAGCCACACAGGCCAAGACCAAGGAAAAAATTTTAATTATGAATTTCATTTCCTTAATTGACAGAGATATATTCAAGGCTTTAAAACTTCTAATTGACTCTGTTCCTACCAGAGGCTGCAACAGACTTTCAAGAAGAAATTCTTCTCAAATTCCTGCTTGCCTTTGATCATACTCCAGGGCTTTCCATTTTTTATTTTAAGTAATCTTGCCTGGTTTTCATAATTGTGAGGAGTTGCCTTTCTCATGTCCTAATAACCTAATGCTTTCAGCTGAGCTTCTTATCACCTTGAATTACCTATGCTGAAACCTGTCTCAGTAGAGACAGCAAGGAAAAAGGCTCTCACCTTAAGACAAATTGGAACGAGATATCTTGAAATTATCTGAGGAGCAGTGAAAAGTAGGTAGACCAGATGTCTTTCTACTGTTCTCATCAGGCTTCTGACAATATTCACACTCATCTAGGAAGGGGGGGGGGGGGGACAGTTAGAAAAAAAGAGCAATCCTGAAAGGTAATTTTAAGTTTGAATTAAGTGAATTTAAATATTAAGTTGACTGAAAAATTATGCAAAGGAAACTTTAAAACCATAAATCAAGTAGCCTAGAGGAGTAAAAATTAAGCGAATTTGTTGTTGCAGTCATTATTGATTTTTTTTTGTTTTGCTCTTATTACTGAGTAGGGAGATTGTGAACAAATTGAGTTCCACTGTATAGAATTTTCTCAATTTATATTCTGTCCATATTGGAGGCTGGAGTCACTTTCCACCTTGCCACCACCCAGTCTGGGCAGAGAAGCCAGCAGCATAAAATATAAAGCTGAGGTTTTCCTCTAGTTTACATCATGCAAAAAGAAGTCAAGAGACAAAGTCGTACTTGTGAGAAGGTGAGGCATTTCTGAAGGTAAGTACAACGGAAAGAGGCTTGCGGAAGGGATTTAATGCAAGTCAGAGATGTGTAGTAAAGAATTTAACCTTCCTCAAAAAGACATCTGGACTTGGACCTTAGCTTCTGGTAAGTAAGAACGTCTTCCCTGACAGGAGGAGTAGCTTGGTTTGCCTGGGGGCCTTGAGTTACACTGTATAACCCAACAATGAGATTTAGGGTCCAGGCTAGTCCTGCTGGATCTCAGAGTGGGGCTGGTGAAACTAGACAGTAACAGTGGGATTTAGGATTGTACCTTTCAACAAGCCAGATGGTGCGATGTGATTTAGGGTGGGGGCTTTAGATCACATGGTATCAGTTGACTTGAAGACAGAGATTAACCACGTGGCCAATCAATCAGTCAATTGATCAATCATGTCTATATGATGGAGCCCCAATAAGAGCTTGGAACACAGAGACTCTGGTGAGCCTTCCCAGTTGGCAATGCTCCACGCATACTGTCACACATAAATGCTGAGAAAATAATGTGTCCCTACTCCATAGGGAGATGACGATGAAAACTCCACAATTGGTATTTATCTGGAGTCTATTCTTTTCTTGGAAGATTTTAATCTGTACCCCTTCCTTATAATAAACTATAACTGTAAGTGTAACTACGTACAGTGAGTTTTGTGAGTCCTAGTGAATTATCAGTCTTGAGGGTGGCTTTCACAACTGTCCAAACTTGCAGTTGGTCTCATAAGAGAGGGTAGTCTATTGTGGGGACTGTGCTCCTCCATTTAGCTTTTCATTTGTCTAACTGGCACAGAGGATGCCAGAAGAAAGATACAGATTAGTAGTGGAGGGAGATTTTGTTGGATGACATACTCCTTCAAAATTTTAAGATGAAAGGGTTGTCTCTTGTATTTACAAGAGGATGTTAATTAGAGTCTCAATATTTGTCCCTCTGTCATTGTAAAACTCCTGAAATCTCCCTGGTCCTTTAATAAAAAACAAACAAACAAATTATGAAAACTTTTATCTGTTTACATAGTTGTTGCTAATGTTTGGTCAGAGCAGGCCAACAGAGTATGTTGGACAAAGCTGAGCAGGGCCAGATTCTATTACTTTCAAGTCCTCCCGGAGAAGGGAGTGGAGATGCGTTGGCTCCTGAGGTGGAGCACGATACAGAAAGTCGCTGCTGGCAGGAGGTAGAAGGTATACTTCAGAAATGAGAGAAGAGAGTCTTGTCCCATTGTTAACTTAACTTTTGTAAGACCGAAATAACTTCTTGAAGATTCTAGTCTTCAATTTATTACAAGTTCCAAAGTATGAGACAATAATCATGACTCCTGTTCCAGCCACAATGTGCAAATGTACTTTATTCAGATCATGCTTATCGATTCAACTAAGAAAAATGGTCATAGGAAGCAACAGTACCAGTATGCATGTTTCTAAATCCAGTCCTGAAATGTTTGAAAACTATTACTCAGCCTAAATCCAGGTATTTTCCTACCTTAATTAATAAATTTAAATATTCCAACAAACTTAGACCAATTTGTAAGTTTTTTTCTATCCGTTTGTTATTTTCACAACATTAACAAAATTATATGTTTAAATTATATGTTTGTATATCTTTCAACTTCCTCCCATAACATCTGAGAACTTTTATATTCTAAATTATATGTTTGTATATCTTTCAACTTCCTCCCATAACATGCTGAGAACTTTTATAGACAGCCCATAAGGGCAAAATGAGGTAACCCCAAGAATGTAGAGATAAAGAAGACAAGGTTGTCTTCTGAGAAATAAATGACTTAAATCGGCACATGATGGGAGGAGACAGAATGTCTCCTAGCTCCGGAACAGCTCCTTGACTAGGGACAGCTAAATTGGCTCAATCCAAAATATTTATGTCTAAATAAAAAAGTATCAACAGAACTTGGGGGACATGCAAAGAACATGAAGCAGTGTCTGAATTTAGGGAACTTGAGAATTCTAGAGCTGTATCTTAGTTCGCATATGTCAGTTAGTCAAATCCTCCTTGGGAATATCCGCCTTCTTTTGCATGATTCCTTGGCAAGACAGTCACATGCTGATTAATATTTGGGGGAAAGAGGTGCTTTGAGCAGTGTAATTGATCATTTTGGTCACTGACAGAGGATCATCAGCCTTACTGTGAAAGAAATAACTGCATTCTGATTTATGTGTAAGTCTAGAGTAAGGGGTTAGCATTGGTCCATTGACCAGAGACTGATTACCAAAAGGTGCTGAAAAGTCTACTTTTAGAGCATGTAATGCTTAGGACCAGATGCTAGATTTTGAGAGTCACCAGGTTCTCCCTGCCCAGTAAGCCCTCTTCAGGTGACTTACCTGCAGTTTCTCTCTCATGGCCTTTTTTTTTTTTCCCCCTCACATAAAACTTCTATCCACACCTTTATAATCTCTAGGTTAGTTATTAAGCCACAGAGTAGTCTATGAGAGAAGTAGGTCACAATTATTAGTAAACACTTCATGTGTGTGTATAAGTGAATTAATAATTTATTGTTGGAAAACAGAGGTAAGATGTTAGGGCACACAGAAAGCCAGTCACAAAGGCATGATTCAATGGTTTCATATTTATGGGCTTTTTAATGGGTTTCCCCACCCCCACCCCAGTAGAAAGGCATATCAAAGATACTTTCCTGTGAGCCCTACCAGAATGTCAGCTCATATTTAATGCTTTCATAGACCCCCCCAAATACACATTTGAACTTTGTTTGTGACTATAGGTCATTTCTCATTCCAATCCTATGGTACTTAGTTATAATTAATAGAACACTTAAGAATGCATAAAGCAATTTATTCCAAGAAATAAAGTTAGGTTATCCAATAATTATTCTTAGTAATTTTTTCATTTTAATCTTTTCTGCTGAATCTGAGAGAAGAAAATGAGTGACTTGTTTCTTATTTTGTTTATTTCCAAAATTCACTGATCGACTCTGAAAATTATTAATATAGATATGACAAAAGAATAAAATGTTTGCCAATAAGCCCATAATTGCTAACTATATCATACTTTTAATTTTATGAAAGCATAAAATATAAAATGTCCCTTCCACTAATTGTTTTAAAAATTACAAAGTGGTATATTTAAGGAAAACATCAGAACACTTTACTGTCATGCCTTGTAATTTAAATATTTTTCATACTTATTTTAGTAGTGCTCACTTATATTTGTACAGTGATAGAATAATTGCATTTCTAAAATGAAGACAAATACAGAAATGAGTAAGGTTATTTCACAGTAGCAAGATACAGCCTTTATTTTAAGATGACAGTTTACTCAAAAGAGAAGGACTTTTGAGGTGAGGGGTGCCTTGTTATATTATTCAGAGACACAATTGGACTAATCTTTCATTGATCTGTCATGGAAAAAAAATTTTCATTCCTTACCCGAGGACACGTTCATTGATTTTAGAGAGAGGAAGGGAGAGAGAGAGAGAGAAACATCAGTGTGAGAGAGAAACATCGATTGGTTGCCTCTGGTATGCGCCTCAACAGGGCACAGAACCCAAATTGCTCTGACCTGAATTGAACCTGGATGCTTTTGGTGCACAGGACAATGTTTCAATCAACTGAACCACATCAGCCAGGGCTATCATAGAAATTTAAATACTCGGCCATAAATTGGTCTATAAATTTTCAAGTTGATTAAGGAGCTATATATACCTCAAATATACAAGTAAGCTTCAAATAGATAGGCTTTTTCTAAACTTTATGCCTTTCCAAGGAATTATGAGAAATTTATTGCATTATAATTGTATAATTTTATTATTTTAAATAAAGATTTTCTTCGTTACTTTCCAGGGTAAAAGGAAAATATATTTTAAATTATGTTTCTCTGCATTCCCAACCTCCTCCCTAGATTTTGGATGAATTCTGATGAAATTTTAGTAAATTAAATCATGGTGTTTTGGTTTCCAGTGTATATTTATGGACCATAAGACTTAAATTTGTGTTTTAATTAGAATGGTATTTTCCAGTTGTTTAGAAAATTACAAAATTAACTTGGTAACGTCTATTTGGGTGAAGTAAGAGGCCATATCCTCTGTAAGCTAACACATGTTCTGAACATGCAACTAAATATAACTTTTAAATGTTGAATTGTAACTAAACAGTTGGGTATTTGATGATAATTGTAGGTTTTCTATTGAAATGGGAGCAATAGAAAGATCTTAATCTTTGAAAAAGAGGTAGAGTTTTGAATTGGACAGTGTTACATAAGATATTGGATTAGAGATAGATTAATGAACCAAGTTATCAAAAGGTAATAAAAATAAGAGGAGAAATATGTTGGTGTATTTAAATGAGAGTAGGTTTAAAACTGAGGAAAACTCTCACAGTGTCTGATATCTATGTACTTCAGGTCCTGGAGATTCAGTTGACTTGAGGAGAAATTGCTAGAATTGATGCTCACAACTGAAGCAAAACTTAAACAGAAAAAATTTTCACCTTTCATGATTTTAATTTCGCTGACTTCATGAAAATATCCCTTTTGTTCTGTTTCAAGTTTAACAATTGGAAGAATACTTATCTTGATATTATGTTATATCAGTCTCATTAAGAAGTTTTAAATCACCACAAAAAACAACGATGGTGATTGAATACATATTCAAAATTTTAACAATCAAAGTAAATTCACCTTGCCACTTAATATTCTGATGAAAAAGCATGAACATTCAGGTTAATCAAGAATTTTACTGAAAACTGTCAAAAAGAAATGAGATCTATCCACAAATTGGCCTTACTTGAAAATAATCTCTTTCTTTAAATTTCATAAGCCTCACTAAATTTTGGATCATCAGAGGCCCTCTATTATAAATATTTTCAAATATAAGTAAAAAGCTCTGCATGTAAGCAGTACTAATTAAATCTGTGGGCTCAATTCTAATTATGAGTAACAGATAAAACTAATTTGCATTTAGCTTTTTTCAAAACGGTTTGTTGAAGTATAATTTACAGACCATGAAATTCATCTTTTATAGTGTACAGTTGTATAAATGTTCTCAAATGCATATAGTTGCATAACCATCACCACAATGAAGATGTAGTACAGTCTTGCATGGCCAGCATCCCTTCGTGGTTGAGCATCGACCTATGAACCAGGAGGTCACGGTTTGATTCCCAGTCAGGGCACATGCCCAGGTTACAGGTTCAATCCCCAGTGGGGGATGTGCAGGAGGCAGGGGATCAATGGTTCTCTCATCATTGATGTTTCTATCTCCCTCTCCCTTCTCTCTGAAATCAATAAAAATATATTAAAAAACAAAGAGATGTAGTATAGTCCTTCCCCCTCCAAAATTTCCTCTTTTTTAAAAAAAGTCTACCTCTTCTCCCTCCTTCATTGCCTGGTAACCATGGATTTGTTTGCTGCCCCTATAATTTTGCCTTGTCCAGATTGTCACGTAATGGAATCATAGGCTCTGTAGGCCTTCTGAATCTGATGTCTTTTGCTTAGGATAATACAATGAACCATCTTCCATGGTATTGCATGTTATCAGTTGTCCATTTCTTTTTCTTGCTGATTAGTATTCCATTGGATAGATGTAGTATAGTCTATTATTCATTTGGCTTTGAATGAATTCCCATTTTATTATACTTTCTCCTAACATTTTTTTTTTTTAAATATATCTTTATTGATTTCAGAGAGAGGAAAGGAGAGGGAGAGAGAGAGCTAGAAACATTAATGATGAAAGAGTCATTGATCGGCTGCAGCCTGCAACCAGGGCATGTGCCCTGACCGGAAATCGAACCCTGATCGCCTGGATCCTAGGTCGACGCTTAACCACTGAGCCACGCCCTGCTGGGCTCTCCTAACATTTTTAATTTTATAACATTTGAATCTAAATAAGGTAGGGACACAGAAATGCAACTTATGAAGAGGAAAATCTTTCTCACCTAGCTCTATACTTTTCCCATGTATCTCTCTTTATCCCAACTCAGCAAGCTGACCTCTTGCCTGAACACTACCCTGGATTCTCTCAATTGCTCTTTCTGAATTATTCTCAAAGTTGAAAACACAACCTGGGGGCATAGTCAATTAACCACAACTCTGGCTTCATAGCCCACCTGGCAATTAGACCTTATCACTAAAATGTTAAAAGACGATTAAAATAGAGTTGCTAAAGGCTGGTAGACTTATTGGTATAAGGCATTTAAGGAAATTTCTGTTTAATCATTAGCTGACTATTAGGTAAACTGGGCAAACTTTAAAGGCCTTAATGACAAAGAACACAGTCATTACAGAATTAGTCCAGGAAAGTCAGTAAACAAACTACAACAACAAATAATAACAACAATAATAAACACTGGAGAGGGCAGTAATCTTATTCCCAGAGTTGTCATAATGTATTATCTAAAATGCCCAGTTTTCAACAAAAAAATTTAAGGCACATATGAAAGAGAAAGTATGGCTCATACAAAGGGGTGAGAAGAAAAGGCAGGTAACAGGAATTGTCCCTGAGAAAGAACAAGCATTGGCCTACTAGAAAAAGACAAAACCAGCTATTATAAATATGATCTAAGGACTAAAGAAAACCATTTCTAAAAAATTTCTAAAACACCTCAAAAAGAGGTGTTTTAAAATATCTTACCAAATAGAGAATATTGATTGGTAGAAATAAATTATAAAAAAAGAACCAAATAGACTTTCTGGAGTTGAAAAGTACAATACTTTAAATGATAAATTCACTAAAGAGTCTCAATAGCAGATTTTGAGCAGTCAGAAGAAAGAGTCAAGAAAGGTCAACTGATATTTATTTAGTCTGAGGAACAGAAAAAACAAAATTAATGACAAAGGAACAGAGCCTTGGGGATCTGTGGGATGCCATCAAGTGTATCAATATAATGGGTATCTCAAAAGGATAGAGAAAATAACAGCTTAAAACTTTTCAAAACTGATGAAAACCACTAACCTGCGCATTCAAGAATCTCAACAAAATCCAAGAAATATGAACTTTACAAAAGAGATGTACACTTAGACGCATTATATCAAACTGTCAAAAGAAAAAGACAAAGACAACAAGGAGAGACTTGAAAGCAGCAAGAGGAAAATTGACTCATCACATGTAAGAGATATTAAAAATGACCAGGCTGAAATGAAAGGATGCTAAATAGTAATTTGAGTCCACACAAAATGTCAAGGGTGCTGGCAAAGCTGCCTACATAGGTAAATACATAAGGCAATAAAAATGTATTCCTGTTTGTATGATTTTTCTGATTTAAAAGACAACTACATAAAGCAATAATGACAAAACTGTTTGGATAGGCTTATAATATATGAAATTTAATTTGTATGACCATAATAGTACAAAAGCGGGGGGAAGGCAATGGAGTATATTTAACAAAATTAGCATTATCCAAACTGGATGGTTTCAAATTAAGATGTTAATTGTAATCTCCAGGGCAACTACTAAGAAAATCGCTAAAAATAAATACATCAACAAAGTAAAAGAAATAACAAGGGAATTAAAATGGAACACTAGAAAATATCTATTTAGCACAAAAGAAACAGTATTAGAGGAATAAAGGCACAAAAAGATATGACATAAAAATTAATGGCAGACAGCCCTGGCTGTGTGACTCAGTTGGTTGGAAAGTCATTCTATACACCAAAAAGAGGTGGGTTCAAATCCTAGTCAGGGCACATACGCAGGTTGCAGGTTCGATCCCTAGTCAGGGCACATGCAGGAGGCAACTGATCAATGTTTCTCTCCTTTCCTTTTGCTAAAAAAATAAATAAAAATAAAAATTTTACGAAGGCTGCAAGGGACAGTGTTCTCAGGCAGAGCCAGGTTCCCAGTGAAGGAAAAAGACAAAGCGCAGTAAGATGGTTTCAAAAGTTGAGAAGGGTTGGAAGAACCGGATAGAACTGGGGATGGGCAGATCCTGGTGGGGATTAGAGTATGAAAGATGAGGAAGAATCTGGAGGTGTAGGGCTTCTTGTGGTGTCCCATGTAATTGAGATAAAAAGCCTGAGATTGGTCTTGGTGGACGGGCTCATGACTGTACTGTAAGTATATTGGTGGAGGGGATGGTTCTCTGTGACTCCCTCCTGAATCCGGTTACTTGGGTCTGGAAATAGACATATAAGAGTTACGACGCTTGGATGATATTCGAGGCCACAGAGGTTAGAAGATATGGAGAGGGAACATAAGGGGAGAGAAGAGGGTGGGGCCTGAGCCCTGGGGCATTCCAACATAGAGAGAGGAAAGGGGCCTGGCAAATAGGAAAGAAAAGGAACAGCTACTGAGGCAGGACAGTAACCAGGAGTAAGTGGCGGCCCGGGGGCCAAGTGAGTAATATCTCCAAAAGGAATAAGTGGTCAACTGCATTTAAAACTACTAAGAGGTCAAGTAAAATGAGGACTTGGAATTTACCACTGGCTTTGATAATTGGTCATGTTCTAGCAAAGTTGGCACTGTCAGGGAGCCGAGGAGAGAGATTTGAAGTCCAGATGTAGACCTGGCAGCCACAAGCATATTAATAGTAACAGCAGCCAGAGACTGAGTGAGATGGCCCAAGGAAAGTGAACAGAATGACAAAAAGGTTGAGGGAGGAGGGAAGAATAACTCAGGGAACACAGACATCAATGCTACAGGCTGAGAAATAGGAGCTGCCCAAGAGACCTGGGATGCAGCAGCCGGAGACGTGGGACAGTGTGACGTCACAGAAGCCACTGTGGCTGTCGCCCAGTCTCTGATGGATCCTTCGTAAGTCGTGCATATATTCTTGGAAGTGCAGATAGCTCGAAATTAATTTTTTAAATAACATCTTTCCATCATTAAATTTATTCCACATTTAAAAAACATAATGGAAACACCAGATTCTCTGGCTACTGGCCAGATAAAAGTAAAGATGGAAAGGGAATGAGAGGTTTGTGTGGAACAGGATCCTTGCAGGGCTGTGGGACAGCCAGAGAAGGCCAGCTGGCTGCCCTCAGGGGACTCCTACAGTGGACACTCGACTGAGGAGGCCCGAGGTCTGCCCCAGGGTGCTGAAGTTTAAAGGGCAGAAATATTTTAAATCTTCATTTTTTTGGTTTGTGTTATTTTCAACTTTATTGAGGTATAATTTACATACACTAAAAGTCCAGTCATCTTGAGAGTACAGTTTTCTGACAAATAGTATAAGTACCGTCACAATCAAGACGTAGGACATTTTCATCATCTTCCCACCTCCAGCCTCAGGTACCACTAATCTACTTTAAATTAAAGTATTTTAGTGGGTTTTTTTAAGAATTTCATATAAGTGGAATACTGCAGTATTTGTTATTTTGGTTTCTTTTGTTCAGCATAATGCTTTTGAAATTTTTCATTTCTAGGTATTTCTGAGATATGCCATCGTTTGTTTATCCATTAACCTGTTGATGGACATTTGGGGTATTTTAAGCTTGGGGCTATTATAAATAAAGCTGAAGTAAACATTGATGTAGGAGTCTTTTTTTGTGTGGAAACGAATTTTGTTTTCTCTTGGGTAAGTACCTAGAAATGAGATTTCTGGTTTGTAGGGTAAGGAGATGTTTAATTTTGTGAGAAATGGCCAAACTGTTTCCCAAAGTGGTTGTAGCGTTCATTTTACATTCTGACCATCCAGGGATGAGAGCTTCGGTTGCCCCATATTCTTGGTATTGCCCGTGGTTTTAATTTTAGCTATTCTCATGGGAAGTGTGGTTTATCATTGGGACTTTAATTTGCGTTTCCCAAATGGCTAATGAAAATGAGCATCTTTCTATGGGATTATTTGGCCATTCAAATATCTTTTGTGTAGTTTCAATTCAATTTTTAAATTGCATTTTTTGTATTTTTATTATTGAGTTGCAAGATTTTTTTATGTGCTCTAGATACAAGTTATCTGTAAGTTGTATGTATTGTGAATATTTTTTCCAGGGGCTTGCCTTTTCATTTTCTTAACGGTTTCTTTTGAAGGACAAAAGCTGTTGGTATGTGTTTTGTTTTGTTTTTAAATGAAGTCCAATTTATTGATACATTTTTTTAAGGTTCTTGCTTTTTGTTTCCTCTGTAAGAAATGTTTGCCACTTTTAAGTTCACAAACTTTTCTCCTATTCCTTTTTCTAAGAGTTTTAGAATTTTAGTTTTTATATGTAGGTGTATGATTCACTTTCACCTAATTCAGGCTGTAATGTGTAGTAAGGATCAGGATTTTTTTCTATATTGGATATCCAATTGTTCCGGCTGCCTTAAAAAAGTACTCTTTCCCACTGTATTACATCAACATCTTAGTCTCAAATCAATTGACTGTATATTTATGGGTCTAATTTGGGGTTTTCTATTCTGATCCATTGATCTATGTAGCTACTTTCATGTTAATACAATACCACACTATTTTGATTACTGTAGCTTTATAAAAATCTTAAAATCAAGTAGTATAAGTCCACCAACTTTGTTCTTTTAAAATTTTTATTTGACTATTTTAGGTCCTTGTATTTTTATAAACACTTTAGAATCAACTTGTCACAATGTTTACAAATAATTCTTTGTAGAATTTGGGAGAGGATTGAATTGAATATACAGGGGAGGGCAGAAGTGGGTTTATAGAGATTTGTATGGAAGATACAATAATTAATAATAATAATAAGAGAATAAATTGTGTTTTGTGTACTCACAACTGTAAACTTACTTTTGCCCACCCTGTACAGGTTATAGATTGGTTATAAAACTGACATGCTAAACTATTATTGAATCTCCTAATTTATGAACAGAGTACAGCTACCCATTCATTTGAATATTCTTCCATTTTTCTCAGCAGTGTTTATAGACGTGTTCTATAGTTCTTACACCTACTTTGAAGAACTTATCCCTCAATATCTCATGTTTTTGGATATTGTAAGTGGTTTATTGCTAGTATATTATGATAGTCTTGCTTCAAAAAGATTTCTCTCCTCGGACTTGTGGGAACATGAGTGATTCCTGCTGGTGTCACCCTGGAAACTGTTTAGCCTACAACTCCCCACTGTTAGTTCTTTCCTTAAAAGAAATGCTACCCAAACCAATGGAGTTCCCTCCATGCATGTGCAGGCTGATTCTTGGCCAAAGACTCAAGGGGTCCCCCATGCAGATTACTGGGACTCCTCCTCTTGAGTACTCTACCCCAAATTCTAGCCACCTTGGCCTTCCCAAACTCTGGTCTCCCTCTCCTCACATGTGACTTCCAGGCTCCGTTTGCATTTCCTGCAACACAACCCAGACATTACCTCCAAGCAGTAAGCCTGGACAATAAACGGTAAGATTCACCTTGTTTCCCTTCTTTTCTGGATCACAGTTCTGCATTGCCTGTTGCTCAATGTCCAAAAATAATTGTTTCTTATTTTTCCCCATTTTCAAGTTGTTTACCACAGAGGAGCAATCTTAAGTTATTGCTCCCTCATGGCTAGATCACAAAATCTTTTAATTTTCCATTACATTGTGGAATTTAAAAACATTTAGTATTTAAAGGTTATATATAAGCACTTTTGCAGCTGTAGAAAAACAAGTGTGTCCTAGAGCAAATTAAGCCTGAAACATTGGTGGAGGCAAACATGACAAAACTGAAGCTGTCCTACTTCAGGCACATCATGAGAAGGCAGGGGTCTTTGGAAAAGACAGTAGTGCTGGGGAACACAGAAGGGAGCAGGATAAGAGGAAGACCAAATACGAGATGGATTGACTCCCTAAAAGAAGCCATAGGTGTGAGTCTACAGGGGCTAAGTAGGACTGTTGAGGACACGACACTGTGGGCATCACTCATTCATAGAGTTGCCAGGAAACTGAACCAACTCAACGGCAGGTAAAACACACACAGAAAAACAAAAGAGCTTGGTATCTAGCTATAAAAAAATACATTGTTAAGATAGGAATCTACCAGATGATTTCATTGTTAATAATACCTACCTATAACAACATTGAAATTTACAAAGTTAATTTGATGGTACACTCAATGCTCCAAATTGTAGTATGAATTTCATATAATCCACAGCCTTGCAAACCCAGAAACTTAATCTTATCAGTGCCCAGAGTTTATCTGAGTTGGGAGAATTGAATACTGAACTAATTCCCAAGAGACTGATAGATAAGCAAGAATGCTAAATACATTCTCTGGATGAAAACTTACATTGGTTCAAATCCCATCTCCACAGTTTGTTCGTATTACGTTCGAAAATGCTTTCTAATGTCTTTGAGTTTCCATTTTTCCATCTGTGAAATGAAGATATGGCGCGCAGGGTTTTTTCATTATGGCTGTAATGTGCATTTTCCAGTTGGATAATGATGTATATCTTTTCATGTGCTTGTTTGCTATATGCACATCTTCTTTGGTGATTGTTTCTTATTTTTGGTGAAGTGTTTGTTCAAATATTTTCCCCATTTTATTGTCATATTATCAATCATATTTTTTGTGTTTGAGAGTCCACTCTGTATTTAGAATATAAGTCCTTTACAAGATATATGCTTTGCAAGTATTTTATCTGTCAGTGGCATGTCTTTCCACTTCTCTCAGTAATGTTTTATGGTTTTCAGTGTACATGAATTCTCCATTTCTTGTCAGAGTTACGCCTAAATCTGAGCTTAGTGGCTGCCACACTGGAGAGCACAGATATGGGGCATTCCCATCACTGCAGAAAGTTCTACTGGACAGCGCTGCTCTGGAGTGTACATAAGAGTTTAATGCATTCTTCTGTGTATGTATTTTACACATACACACACCACTGAAAAATCTTTATGACAAATTTGTAGTATTATTTAACATGGCTTTCTAAAATATATTATATAAAATCAGATTTTTTTCAGAAAAAACAATTACAATAAACCTGGAACATAGTCCAGTGTCAGTTTTCCTGTTTTGGGTCATTCAGTGATTTTTAACATGTATGCATCCCCTTTACTTAACCAGAAAATCAAATTGACTTAAAAGAGTCAATATATTTTTTGATAATCAAACTAAAAAGGATGATCCCTGCTTATGTTTTTATTTTTTTTATTTTTATTGTTTTAAATATATCTTTAATTGATTTCAGAGAGAGGAAAGGAGAGAGGGAGAGAGAGATAGAAACATCAATGATGAGAGAGTCATTGATCGAGCCCGCAACCCGGGCATGTGCCCTGACCGGGAATCGAACCCCGATCGCCTGGATCCCAGGTCGACACTCAACCGCTGAGCCACGCCCGGCCGGGCCCTGCTTATGTTTTTAAAGCAGCGAACACAAAGTTATCAGACTGCAACATAGGATAGGCATAATGAGAAAAAGAGGTATTAATTTAGAAAATATTTTTAAGGTATTGATATCTAAAAATATTTAATTTTCAATTCAGTGTTTTAAAGAATAATCATATGCAAACATTACATATGTTTTTGACAGTAAAAGACATTATGTGAACTTTTAGAATTTATTAATTCATTCTTTTTCTTATACAGCTCCAATATCTACCTAGGTACAACTCCTTTTTACTGTGTATAAGAAGAAAGATCTGCCCTTGGATTGTTCATCTTCAGAAACCCCTTCTTAGGAAATACCACCTGGCACTTTCCTCAGCACCTGCCTTTCTATTTACATTTATTGCACTTAGTTGAATTTTAACAGGTTGCAGCTAATAAGCAACAAAATCACTCACCCAGGTTTTTCATAAAACAAAAAATGACTTATTTTGTGAAACTCTTCAGCATTTATCATTTTAAAGAGATAAATTTAATAAGCCACAATAATTGACCAGTTTTGTGGTATTTTGCCCTTTTAACTAAATAGAGTGGACTGAAATTGTGAAGACTTTTTTTTTCTATTAAGCCTTTCACATGGATGGTATAATGGCACAGCCCTTTTTCACACAAATGAACACATAAGTGAAGGAATAAATGAATGAACAAAGGAGCCAATGAAGGAACAAAACAAGAACCCACTTAATTCAATGCTTCATTCGCCTCCACTCCATTCCCAGGCTCTGCTTAAATGTTCACCCAGAAGAGAGAACTCACTGCCTCCTGAAAGGCCAGTTCACATCTGTACACAGTAACTGCTGTAGATGCTCCTGTGTGGACCCGAAATTATTTTCCTTGTGCTCCCCAACTACAGGGCTCTAGTGTAGCCCTCTAGGTTCACAAACTACAACTCCAAATATCTGAAAATATAGTATGAAACACTTCCTCTACCCTCTTTTTCTTACACTCACACACACACGCACACACAGGCACACACACTCACTCACACCCAATGCCATGACTGCATTGTGTATTTTTGTTAAACCTGTCCATTATATTCATCCTTTGTCCAAATGATAGACTCTAGTTCTTTCACTATCCTCTGGACACCGTTTATTGTGAGTCTTTAAAAGTATAGTGCACAGAGCTAAAACAATTCTGGAAACATTGAGTCAGAGCAGGTTCAGGCAGGATTACCTTCCCCTTCTCTCTCAGCTCTGCCTGTATGTCACACTAGCTCTCTTTGAGATCACTCCATTTTGGCCCCCCCATCATGGTTCTGACAGATACACTCTAGAGGGTTCTGACCCCTAGTATCCTGAGATAGCACACCTCTCTATTCAGTTTTCATCCAAAGCGCAAAGCAGGCATAGGCTTAGTTTAAAGGCTGGTAATTAAAAAAAAAAAAAAATATCTTTATTGATTTCAGAGAGAGGAAGGGAGAGGGAGAGAGAGAGATAGAGACATCAATGATGAGCGAGTCATTGATCGGCTGCCTCCTGCACATTCTCGACTGGGGATCGAGCCCGCAACCCGGGCATGTGCCCTGACCGGGAATCGAACCTCGATCTCCTGGATCCTAGGTCAATGCTCAACCGCTGAGCCACGCCCAGCCAGGCAAGGCTGGTAATTTTATAACTGGCTAGAAAAGCCACAATTTGTTCTCTACATAATTTGAGAGATTCATTCATTAAAAAGTATTAGTTTATGTTTTTGGACACACAACATATAAAGATGTAATTTTGTGGCATCAACAAAAGGATGGGAATGGAGCTGTCAAAGGAGGTGAATTTATACATATTATTGAAGTTAAGATGGTATAAAAGTAAAATAAAAACAAATAAACAAAAATTATATAGGTTCCAAGATGATGTATTTTTTTAATTATAGAATTTTAAGGCCACTTAAGAAAATTGAGATCCAGAAAGGGGAAGTGACCTGCTAATTGCCACCCAGCTAGATACTGACAGAACCCCAGCTAGAAGAGCACAGAGCCACTGTCTCCTGGTACTGTGTTTTCTCCACATATACTGTCCAGTTGTATTTTAAAGTAGTGGGAGGCTCTGTTATACTTTTTCAAGGAAAATTTAACCTTACCAGAGCCATTGGTCATTTGGGTATGTTTTATCATCACAATAGTTAAAACATATCAATCATAAAATATATACAAAAACACTACCTCATTTAATCACACTTTGTGGTTTACAGTGCACTTGTCACCCATCATCATTTATTATCTGGGTTCCCTCCTAGATCATCTTAATTGAGGATTTACAAGAATTTCATTCATGTCCTCGCCTAAATGATTATTAAAACTATTGCACTGGATAGAATCAAAGATAGAGATCTTCAACAAAATCCTGGAAACCTTCAGAAATACATGGATCCATTAGTAATAATGATTTGGATTTGGTCAATCAATTAGGGATCCTTCCAACCACCCTCTCCTCTCACACCTGCCTCACTCATTATGCCACCTCCATTATTCCAAAAAGAATCTCAAGAATTTGTCAAGCATACTGCTGAAATCCAGTGACGTTGCTCACACTATTACAACAGCCTTATGGAGAAAAGGAAATTAGGTTTTTCTGACTTTGTAATTAATTATAGCATTTTAAAGGACTTTCTCTAAAGTCTTGCTACTCAATGTGGTTCTAAGACCAGAGTTATCAGCATCACTTGGGAGTGTATTAGAAATACAGGATTGGATCTGATATCTCCAACCCAGAGGTACTGAAGTCAAAATCTTTATTTCAACAACATCCCTAAGTTGTCATGTTCACGTTAAAATATGAAAAGCATTTCCCTAAAGCTGTTTCACTGGATAAAATAACTTCAGAAGCTAGATATCATGCCTAATTTCTTTATTGTCTTTTCTTGAATGTCACCAAGAAACTACCATCAAATAATTTCAAATCATTAAAAGTACTACCATCATTAAAGTACTAGTTGTAAAAATTAGGATACAAAATTCCATAGGTTGATAGGAATATATAGTATATTAACAACTATTTTATTATAATAAAGAACTTTTAAAAGGATGGAAACTAAATGTGCCAAAATAAGTCTGGTTGTCTTTGGATACTAAAATGTGGTTTTCATTATGCTAGGCTGACCTGGTTAAACAGATACAGTCACTGAGGTTCTGAACCACGAGGAAAGTAGGGGATTAGTGGTTTTGTATAAGAAGTCTTAAGGACTCCACGTATTTGTCCAGTGAAGGGAATTCATTTTCAACTTAAACATCTATTAGGAAGTGGCTCTTCCTATGAAACACACAGCATCCTACTCATCGCTGCCTTAGAAAAGACAAAAGAAAGTAGTGTGTTCAGTCGAGAACACATGCTGCTTGAGGCCATGGTGCTGGGCTTCTTAAACAGAAAGGGTAACTATTCCGCAGGAACTGTTACTAACTAGTTGATGGCAGTAATTTTGCAGTTTATTCATAGTCTTATCACTGCTCTCTGTCAGGTTATAAACAGAAGCTGGCAGTAAGTACAGCACCACAGTGAAAGGATCCACCCCAACTGAGACCAGCCAGGGACACACAAGATGAGTAGAACCTGGATAAGCAGAATGTAGGCCAGATGGCACTGGGATCCTCTCATAATCACACACAGCATCAGAATCAGACAGTATATATCTTCTTATTTAGTAGCATGTGTTAGGTTCAAAATAAGGTATAGCTTTTATGTAAAGCATGTATTACATCATTCTCAAGAGTTCGTTTTTGTTTGTTTCCTAAATGTCAATGTAAACAATATATAGTTCATAGAACAAACACTTCGAAAATTTATATGGAACCAAAAAACACCCCGAATAGCCACAGTGATCCTGAGAAAGAAGAACAAAGTTGGAGGGATCACATTACCAGATATCAAGTTATACTACAAAGCCACTGTAATCAAAACAGCCTGGTTCTGGCACAGGAACAGACATACAGATCAGTGGAACAGAACAGAGAACCCAGAAATTGACCCACGCCATTATGGTCAATTAATATTTGACAAAGGAGGCAAAAACATACAATGGAGTAAAGACAGTCTCTTCAATAAATGGTGCTGGGAAAATTGCACAGGTACATGCAAAAAAATGAAACTAGACCACTAACTTTCACCATACACAAAAATAAACTCCAAATGGATGAAAGACTTAAATGTAAGACATGAAACCATGAAAATCCTAGAAGAAAACAGGTGGCAAAATCTCAGACATCTCTCATAGCAATATGTTTGCTGATACATCTCCTAGGGCAACAGAAACAAAGGAGAAAATAAACAAAAGGGAACGCATCAAAATAAAAAGCTTCTGCACAACAAAGAAAACCATCAACAAAATGAAAAGGGAGCCCACTGTATGAGAGAACATATTTGCCAATGACACATCGGATAAAGGGTTAATATCCAAAATACATAAGGAACTCATACAAAAGGAAGACAATCCAATTTAAAAATGGGCAAAGGACCTAAATACACACTTCTTCAAAGAGGACATACAGATGGCTAAGAGACATATGAAAAAATTCTCAACATCGCTAATCATCAGAGATGCAAATTAAAACCACAATGAGGTATCACTTCACACCTGTCAGAATGGCTGCCAGCAACAAGTCAATGAACTACAAGTGCTGGTGAGGGTGTGGAGACAGGGGAACCCTAGTACACTGCTGCTGGGAACGCAGACTGGGGCAGCCACTATGGAAAACAGTATGGAGTTTCCTCAAAAAATTAAAAATGGGATATCAAGATGGTGGCGTAGGTAACATCTGTACCCGCCGCCTCCCGCAACCACATCAAAATCACAACTAAAATACAGAAGCACCATCCCTCAGAGCCTCCTGAAATCTGGCTGCACAGAAGCCCCACAACCAGGGAGCTGAAGGAGCATCGAGACCGGGAGGAGGGGCCCAGATGCCGGCGGATCCGCGCTGAATCGCAAAGACGGGGCCGCGGGCCCACAACCAGTGCCGGGGTTGAAACCCGGGAGGGAATCTCGGCGGTGGGGGTTTCCTGGAGCAGTGAGGGGTCCCAGCCCCACAGTGGGCCCCGAGCCCAGGGTCCCAGGGCCAGGAAGAGACACCCCCACAATTTCGGGCTATGAAACCAGCGGGACTGTGGCTGAGGGTGGCGGAGGCTGCGGGAGCCCCAGCAGCTCCTCTAAAGGGCCCGGCACGGACTCACTCGGACGCTCCCTTGGAGCCCAGCGCCGGGCAGCAGCCTGAAAGGACCCGGGACACTCCGGGGGGAACTAACCTGCCTGAGATCCGGGCGAGAGCTGGAGGGGCGGCTTCCTCCCAGGCAGAAGAGCTGGCAGAGGCCATGGCTCCTTTGGCGAGTCCTCCCCGCACACAGCCGGCAGGCAGGCGCCATGTTTGAATCGCCAGCACCTGACTCACACCTCTGGCCCCGCCCCGTGATTCCCGGAGGCCCCGCCCCTCCCCACCTGCAGCTCATCCAGGCCATTTCCAGGGGCTTTTCTGTGCAAGTGGCCTCTGGAGCCTTATGCTTAGGACTTTCCTAAAATCTCTCAAACAAGCAGCAGCGGGCCCCATACGGCGTGATAAGTGGCTTCAGGCCTGGCACTAGCGGCAGCCTGCATTGGCTCACAGCTTGGCCTCTCCTGGACACCTCCAGGCCCAGCACAAGTAGCAGCCAACTACAGTTTGCTGTGTAGCTCATGCTGGATGGCCCTGGGCAAGGGACTGGCAGAGGCTGACTTTGCACTTCCCTGGAGGCCCCAGGGACAGTGCACCTTGTGGTCAGACTCAACACCTTGTGGTCAGACTCGACCACACTGGATTACAACCCTACCACATCCATGAGTGACACACTCAAGGGGCACACTTGGTGAACACAAAAGCCCCACTGAAGTAAATCCTGCTCCATAGGGGTGTCTCCAGCACAGCAGCTCTTTGGCTGTAGTTGCAGCTGGTCCTCATAGCTGATTGGCCTGGGGATCAATTCCTCCCAGTGATGCCAACAGCAACCACGGCTCAACTACAACAGGACAGTGCACACAGCCCACACAGGGGAGCACCTAGAAGGCCCAGCTCAGGTGACTGGGGAAGCAAGCCACTGGACCCTACAGAACACCTACTACACAAAGCCACTCTACAAATTCCAGGAGACATAGCAGCTCTACCTAATAAACAAACACCTGGAAGCAGCCAAAATGTGGAGGCAAAGAAACATGTCACAAAGGAAAGAACAGAAGAAATCTCTAGAAGAGGAACTAAATGAAATAGATCCAAGCAAGCTAACAGATATAGAGTTCAGAATTTTGTTTATAAGGATGTTTAAGCAAACTATTAGGGAAATAACAGAGAAAATCATTAACATAATAAAGTACCAATTTGAAATGAAGGCTACATGAACTGAAATGAAGAATAATTTATAGGGAATCAACAGTAGAGTAGAGGACACTGAGAATCAAATCAGCAATTTGGAACATGAGGGAATAAAAAACACCCAACCAGAAGAGCAAAAAGAAAAAAGAATCCAGAAATATGAAGATAATATAAGGAGCCTCTGGGACAACTTCAAGAGGCCCAACATTCGTATTATTGGGGTACCAGAAGGAGAGAAAAGAGAGCAAGAAATTGAAAACCTATTTGAAAAAATAATGACAGAAAACTTCCCCTACCTGGGGAAAGAAATAGACTTACAAGTCCAGGAAGCACAGAGCGCCCAAACAAGAGGAACTCAAAGAGGCCCACAGCAAGACACATCATCATTAAAATGCCAAAGGTTAAAGACAAAGAGAGAATCTTAAAAGCAGCAAGAGTAAAGCAATTAGTTACCTACAAGGGAGCACCCATACGACTGTCAGCTGATTTCTCAACAGAAACCTTGCAGGCCAGAAGGAGTGGTAAGAAATATTCAAAGTGATGAAAAACATGGAACTATAACCAAGATTACTCTACCCAGCAAAACTATCATTTAGAAATGAAGGTCAGATAAACAGCTTCTCAGATAAGAAAAAGCTAAAGGAGTTCATCACCACCAGACCAGTACTACAGGAAAAGTTGAAGAGTCTTTTTTAAGAAGAAGCTAATGAACAAAAGAATCTGATGAACTAAATAGATCCAGAGACATTGATGCAGGCAACAGACGATCATATTTCAGAGGGAAGAGGGAAGGGGAGTGGAGGGTGAGAAGAGATTAACCAAAGTTATATGCATATATGCATAACTCATGGACACAGTCAATAATGGGGTGAAGGCCTGGGGAGGGGGTGGGAGCGAAGTGGAGGGGGTCAATTGGAGGGGAAAATGGGACATCTGTAATACTCTCAACAATAAAGATACATTTTAAAAAAACCTAAAAATGGAACTGCCATTTGACCCAGTGATCCCACTTCTAGGAATATATCCTGAGAAACCCAAAACACCAATTAGAAAGAACTTATGCACCTCTGTTCTTAGCAGCACAATTTACAATAGCTAAGATCTGGATACAGCCCAAATGCCCATCAGTAGGTGAGTGAATAAAAAAAGCTGTGGTATATTTACACCATGGAATACTATGCAGCTGTAAAAAAGAAGGACCTCTTATCCTTTGGGACAGCATTGAGGGGACTGATTATGCTAAGTGAAATAAGCTAGTCAGAGAAAGACAAGTACCACATGATCTCACTTGTATGCAGAATGTAATAAATAAAATAAACCAATGAACAAAATAGATCCAGAGACATAGAAGCATGGAACAGATGGAGGGATCTCAGAGGGAAGGTGGGGAGGGGCAGTGGGTGGGAGATATTAATCAAAGAACTTATATGTTTATAGGCATAACCCACGGACACAGACAAAGGTATGGGAAAGGCCTGGGGGTGGGGTGGATGCAGGGTGGAGGGGATCAATGGGGGTAAAAAGGGGACATCTGTAATATTTTCAATAATAAAGATTAATTTAAATAAATAAGCAAATAATTAAATAAGAAAAAAATAAAACTCAAAAACAAACAAACAAAAACAATATATAGTTGAATTTTAGGTAGATATGTGGCCTCATAGTACTTTACTGTCAAGACTTTGAGTAAGCAAAACCAAGAAAATGCCACCTCTTACAAAATTCTCCTTAACTATTAAACAGAGATTGTTAGACTTAAAGAAATGTCAGTGATTTCCTGACTCTCTTATTTTCACTTTTCTGGTTATTCCACCTTCTAAAATTAGCTCATATTGCATTTATTTATTTATTTATTTATTTATTTATTTATTTATTTATTTATTTTTAAAATTATGGTAAGACATCATGAGATCTATCCTCCTGAACAATTTTTAAGTGTACAATACTCTATTGTTAGCTACAAGTACTATGTCACACAGCGGATATGTAGGACTTACTCATCTTGCATAACTGAAAATGTAGAGCATGAATAGTAACCCCCCACTGCCCCCTCCACCAAGTTCCTGATAACCACCATCCTACTGCGCATCGGTGCGTCTGACTGTTTTAGATACCTCACATAAGTGTATCATGTATTATTTCTCCTGTGTGTGGTTTATTTCACTTAGCAGTGCCCTCCAGGTCCGTCCACGTGTTGCTGATGGCAGGCCTTCCTTCTTTTTATGACTGGATAAGCTGCCCCTATGTTACATACCACACTTTCTTTATCCCCTTGTCCGTCGATGGGCATTTAGGTTGTTTCCATACCTTGACTATTGTGAGTAGTGCTGCAATGAACATGTGGTGCGAATATCTCTTTGAGACCCTGATCTCAATTTTTCTGCATATATACCCAGAAATGGGATTGTTGGATCAATATAGTAGTTTTATTTTTAATTTTTTGAGAAACCTCCAGGCTGTTTTCCGTAGCAGTTGTGCCATTTCACACTCCACCAATAGTGTACAAAGTTTCAATTTTTTCACATACTCACCAATACTTGTTGTCTTCTTCTGGTTGTTTTTTTTTAAGGAAAACCCAAGAACCTTGCATTTAAAAGTTCTGCCATAAGGAAACCTATAGATGAAAAGAAATTTAAGAAATACATTAACCAGCCATGAATGTTATTTTATTTTATTTTTTATTTTTAGATGTACTGCCATTTATATATTTACTTATTTAATTTAAAATTTTTCTATTACCATTGGCATACAATATTATAGTAGTTTCAGGTGTACAACACAGTGATTAGACATTTATATTACAGAATGATCACCTTGATAAATCTTGTACCCAACTGGTACCATACACAGTTATTACAATATTATTGACTATATTCCCTATGCTGTACCTCACGTTCCCATGACCATTCTGTCACTACCAACTTGGATACTGACCAAAATAAACTATAAAATATTAATAACATTTGTGAAATATTTAAAAATTTTAACATTGTCTGGATTTTTCATAATATAACATTATTCTTTATTTGTTGTGTAACATAGCTTTATGTTTATTTTTAAGTAAATATCACTAAAGTACATATACTGAAATATTGATGACTATCTGGTTTGGAAATAACATGGGAAAGAAAGGGGGTGGAGATATAAGTGAAACAAGATGGCCTGTGAGTTGATTAGCAATGAGCCTGGGTGATAGGTATTTGGGGATTCATTAGATTCTTCTGTTTTATATAAAAATGTTAAATAAAATTTTGTCATAAATTTTCATACCAATTGAATTTTTTCCTTTATTATTATTTTTTAATTTATCTTTTTTATTTGCTTTTTTCAATAATAACCATTTTTTACAAGTGCAGCCTGTTTTATCAGACTTACTCCCTTTGTAATCTGAATCCTGGCATAACATCCCAGTGAATTAAGTCCTCTTGGCTTACAACACAGAATACTTTGCCTTGGAAAATCCTTAATCAGTCATTTTCTTGGTGCATTGCAAAATACAGAAGATCTGTCTTGATTTTCCTGGTGACTTTTCATAGAACTAGCACAAGGTTCTTGCTGCAGACCTCATTATTCAGATGCTTGCGTGAACACTTGTATCTAAAATCTTATCAACATAGGAACACAGTACTTTATCCCGAAAAATCTTTCCCATTATATTCTTCTTTGCCTTACATCTAATTTGCCTGCTGCACCTTAATCATTTTGAGCACTTTCTTGGGAAAACTGCATTAACAGTTTTGAGGTGAAGCAAAACAATATTGTTTGTTAGCCTACCGAGAGGTAGAGCCTTCAAAGGCAAGGATCTGGTGGTAACCACAACTTCCAATTTCAAAATCAGTTCCTACTTCTCTGCCAGCAAGATATTTTTTTTTCAGCCCAAGTCAAATAGCTTTGTAGCCCTTCAAGAATTTTATACATGACTGACATCCTTCAGAATATTTATTCAAATGATGTCTCAATCACTTGAAGTATATGTTGGAAGAAGGTGAGAGGTACTTAGAAGGATTGTGGGAGATAGGAAAGGAGAGCATTACTATAACATAATGTTTATTATTTTATTTGAAGCTAATATGTTAGGTTTAGGTCATCTTCCAAGATTGCACAAAATTTATTCATGTATTTTGTTTCTTATTGCTAAATGTTTCTAAATTGTAAATGCCCTGTAACTCCAAAGATGTCCATTCAGTCATCTATGACCAAGAATCATTCAGAGATAGAAGTTAATTCAAGTGACAAAAAACTTTTCAATTATCTCTCAGTATAACTTTGTAAACACTCCTTTTGTCACCAAACACCAGATTGTACACTTTCGTTTTCTTTAAAAAAATTTTAAACCAAACAGTTAAATAAAACTAATTGTGAATTTCAGGTATGTGAGTAATATTTTTTTGAAAAATAAAAAATATAATTAAGAATTCTAAGCCAAAGAGTAGAGGCTAACATAGGCTGGAGAGAAATAGGTACTGAAATGTATTTTTTCACCTGTGGAAACTAAAGGTTCAAATTTGCATAATCATTAACTTGACCTATTTCTGGTCTTAGCTAGGCTTTTGAAATACCTATTTTGTTTGATGTGGGCTCCAACACATGTTTGGGCAACAAACGTGATAAATGTTTATCCTAACACCGCACCAACCTTACACCGTGCAAGCTTTCCTAACCTTCAATGACCTAATTCACGCAAAAGCATGCTTCTTGTTGAGAGTTTAGTGAGTCCATTGCCATTTGCACTTTCCTCCATGTCCAAGTACTAATTGGACACCATTGAGCTTCGTCTAAGCATTAAGCATGATTTCCAAATTAGACACAGAAATGTTTTCCCCGCCCCAATCTGCCTCGTGTTTCAGCTCGGGGGAACATCTTTGAAATTATTGATCTGGTTTTCTGTGTGCCCTCTGCCCTTGTTGAAGTTTGCACTTACAAACTGTTTGTTGTGCCCTGCATGGCTCTGATTTTGAAATTCCAACTTGGAAAGCTTTATTTACTCAGATTCCATAATTCGGATCAGGCAGTGGTTAGAAGCAGGATTTGTTAAACATCGAGGGGTTGCCTCCCAAACGTGCCCTGACTGGGGACTGAACCCCCAACCTGGGCATGTCCCTTCACCAGGCACAAGACGATGCTCAGCCAACTGAGCCACACCGGCCAGGGCTCCTCACCCTTTCTTACCATCAGGTGGCAGACACAGAGTACTTTTTGCTTATGACATTTGTATCCCAAAGTCTGGATGAGCCTTGACCACTGTCACAGCATGCCCCACATATGCAGATACATATATTTATAACATAGTCTTTGATATTTTATAGATGTGTGTATAAATAATTCATAAGGGAATTTGTATGTATATAACATTGCCATAAATTAATCCACAAAGATTACCTTGGTAATTTCTAAATTTAAATACAGGACAAAGTATAAATTCTGATTTTAATTAACAAGTAATAAAAATGGAATACAAAAAAGTCCCTCCCTTAATAATCTCATTCAAAATAAAAGTCAAAATTAAAATTGCAGAATATTTAGGAAATAATGAGAATGAAATTAGAATGAGTGGGATCAGGTTAAAGCAGTTCTCAGATAATAGATACACATAGATCCATGTCCATATACATATATACAGCTTTTGTTTTATTAATTTTTATGTGGATTCTTTATGTCTCTACTTCTATTTTGACTACTTAATTTGTATAACTTCATTCTAATATTTCCTGCAGATTTTGCCTTAGTAATTTTGATGTTATTTCATAAATAAACATCCTTACGATCTAATCTTCACTGTAGATTGTACCCTTAATCATTAGAAATTCTCTTCATTTCCCCCCCTGGAACTCCAAGTTTTCTGACATTGATATTATGTCTTTTTTTTTCAGGGGTGGCAATTTTCTGGTATGTGTTTGCTCTGATATTCTTTACCTATGAAGCTCAAAACTTGATTTTTCCCCCCTAGAACATAAAATTTCAAGTCTAAAAAATATAATTTTTTCTCATTCTGGAAACGTTTGCTGTATTATGTGTTTGAATATTTTATGTTCCATTTATGGTGTTCTCTGCTTCCTTAACTTTGTGTATCATTGCTTTGGTTCTTCTTTATCTGACCTGCACATTTATTATTTTTACTTCTGTTTCTTTAATCTTAGGGTCTTTTGCATTTTCATACACTGAAGCGGTCTTCCACATCAGTCATCGCATTTTTAGCTGTGTATTTTGCTTTCTTATTTCTAATTTGTGTGGTTATATAATAACGTTCATGATCCTAATGTGCTTCCTTAGGTCTACGCTGTTCTTTTCGCTTCATTCTGTTGTTCTGTAATGTAGGGAAGTAAAAATTTCCTTCAGTCGTCCCCGAATGAGTGTGAAAATTAAACTGTTAGGTTCAAAAAAGAAAAACATGCAAAGCTATTTAATATGCATTTTGCATGAAACAGGTGCCTTCGTAAGGAAATGGAGACTAAAAGAAGCGGACTGAGTATTTTTGTGCTCGGTTTGAAGAGCAGGTGGGCGTGGAGGCGTGTGACAGGCCAAAGAGCGTGAGGTCCTTATAGTCACCTGGGGACGTTCAGCAAGGCCTGTGGGTTTGGATTTTCTAGGTGTCCCTTCGTCCCGAGCTAAGGCTGCTTCTCTGAGCACAGGGAGGGCACCTCTCCCGTGAGGGTGTTAATGCCTGCTTCAAGGGGAAAGGGGGAGGGACGATCCGAGTGGCCTGACTGCTCCTGCTGTTTTCTCAACTCCTTCTCAAAATACTTAGCATGCCAAGGGGCCGTACTCGGGGGGAGCGTGTCTTGAACCACATCAGTATTTACTACTTGAATGCTTATTTTATTGAATTTGGCTCTCATTCATTTATTCCAAACCATGAAGCACTTGTAGGAAACTTCTTTTTGTTTCCTGGTACATGTTTTCTTCCAGACTGGATTCTTCACCAACCTTTTCTTGTTATTTTTTTTAAATTTCTTTTGTATATTCACATTTTTTTATGAGATGGCTCAGCAGTGGTTGTGAGTGAAAACTTTAGGGAAACTGAGACACCATAGAAAGACTTGAAACTCTGGATTTTTTTTCTCTTAACCAGAGCCTATGCTAGAAGATATCATGTATCCCATAGTACCTTGTGCTTACAGCCACCTTGGAACTTATATTTTATTTTAATTGTTTATTTGTCTGTATTTTGCATTAGCTCATTGCTGTTCAGAGAATATTTCCAATCGATCTGCATCAGAGTCACCCCAGGGGCTTATTGAAAATAAAGGTGCTTGGGTCGCTGTCCTAGCTACTGAATCTAAATTAATGAGGGTGAGGCTTAGAAATCTGTATTTTAAACTCAGGTCCTAGTAAGTCCTTTTGCATGAACTTTGAGCTCCTTGGGGGTATCCTGCTTTAACATAGGCCAAACAATAGAGTAGGGGCTCAAGATATCACTAATGGATAAATAAATAACTGAATAATGAAGTTTTGTATTACATGTACCTTACAGGTGACATCAGTATTTAAATGCCAGTTTTATTTTTTCACCATTGCCTAGTCCAGTGGAACAGTATAATGTTTTATGAAGTCATCCATGAGTTTTTCTCTGCTTTTTCCATTATCAGGATCCAAAAAAGGTATTTCAGTGAAACATAGGAAAATGTCTCATGCATTGAAAACTCTGTACTGAAATAACTTGGCTTGGAACGTCATTTAGGGATTGAATAAGTATTTGGCTCCAAAAGTAGCATCACCAACAATCCATTGTTGATAAACTCTGACAGATTTAGGTTTGTCAAATACCTTTCCCCTTAGTTGGAACCCAAAGGGGTGATTGCAATAACCATACTGTTATGAAATACACTGGCATTGGAATCTGAAAGATTCTGCCTCTTGCTATCTGAAACTCAGTACCTTTTTAGGAGCCGTTATGATGATTCAATGAGATTATATGTAAATAATTAAGCATGGAGCATATACTGATAAGTTATAATGATTATTTTTTAAATAATAAGTAATTTGAGAATAAAGTATAAAAAATAATTATGTCTGGGAGGCACTGTAGTTTAATAATTGTAGCTATAGGCAAAGATGATTTCAGTACAAAATATTAGATTAAATATGTAGAAAAGTATTTTAAAATTTGTAAGTATGACCTATATAATGAACACTTGGAAATGTGGGTAAAGGGATATATAAACCCAAATTTATCAATCAAAATGTTTTTAGTTAAAAGGATTCTGGGAATTAGCAGAGGTCTATTCCGAGTGCCTGAGCACTGATCATGAAGGAAAAAAGGGTGTTGCTTAACTTGGCAGAAGATCCTGTTCTCTTGAACAAGAACAATCAGAACATCAATCAAACAAATTGACAGGATAAGTTGAAAGTTCACAAGCATAGGACTATAGAAGTCCCATTTGCTTGAGCTAACATGACAATGAAGATCTCATCAAAGAGCCGAGAGCGTCTTTGGAGACAAGCCCCACATCAATATGAAGATAAAACTCAGCTGTCCTTTATTTCAGTTTGGCTGGGAATCTGGCTCTTGGCTAATGTTACATCTACAAAAAACAAAAGAATCAAATATAAAATCTGGGAATAACTGATGAATGCTGTGATGGAATTAGAACATCCAATAAAACATCGTATTTGTGGCCAAATTTGTCTAAAGCTATCTTCTTGGAATTTAGCCGTGTAAATATCACATTTTCAAAATTTCTATTGGATATGCTTTGACCAATCTTACCTCACCATCAGATTCCAATGCCAAAGCAATTATATAGCCCTCCCCTTTATATAGATAATCATTTCTCTTTCATTCTCTTAGGGAAAAGTATTTTTGGTTTTCAGTTGAATTTAATCAAAGGCTAGATCTAGATAATCTTTTTTTCTTCAACCATGTAAAATTTCATTTCTTCAGAGAATACCAGATAGCAATATATTGTTCGCTCTTTCCTGTGTCTGCTATGTCCTATAACGCTGTTCTGACTTTTCACCTTCCTTTGACATTCATTTCAGAAAGTGCATCAATCCTGTGTGGAATATCCCACAGACAAGGGAGAAGTTATTTCTCTCCCCATGCTCTCCCCACTCCACCTCACCCCATGGTTTACCTGCAAAAATAACTGGCAAACCAAGCATTGCAACAAATAAATACAGCGCAGCTTTTCAATAAAACACATTTCTTTCTCAAACACACAGATTTTCCCCGGGCCTGAAATTCATCAACTTGATTAAAATGTACATTGTGTCTTAATATTGGAGCCAGAGGGAACCCACTGAAGTGCAAAGTTTCTTAGCACCACTGAATCCACATCTCCTCTACGTCCAAGTTTATCCTAAAATGTTTTCACTTAGAACAATTTATAACTCACAGTGTCTGTAACATGATTATTTATAATACACTGAAACACTTATGATTTTATAATAATCACATTGTCACTTATTGAGTGCAAGCACCATATATTCTTTATACACACAATCTCATTTTTTACTGTGTCAAATCTTCTCTTACCTTAGCAGTGAGCAGAGTACATCGCTTGTTGAATGAATAAATGCATGCACGAGTGCACGGATTAAGACATATAAACTCAATTTCAGGTTGTTTATATTTCTGAAGATATAACTAAGTAGGTTCTTTTTCTTCTAAAATTAAGAGTTTGGTTTTATTAAGCAGGCACTGTTCTATACCCTTTACATGCTTTTTCTTGGTTCATCCACAGAACAACCTTGTTAGGTAGATACTGTTATCACAATCCTTCTTGTAACAATGAGGAAATAGAGACGTGGTGTGGCTGATGGGTTAAGTAGTTTACCTGTAGTCATAACATTCACGTTGAGTGAAATTAGGGTTATGAACCCATGTGGCCTGGCACCTGAGAAGACTGCTGAACAAGAGCCCCCCACCCTGCCTCCCAGGGGCAACGCGGGTGGGATTTACACAAACAGCTCTCTGATGCCCAGGCCCAGCAAGAACGAAAGCCACCATAGCCCAGCCCTGTCCCCTTCAGGCAGGTTGGCCATGCTGCCAGTAGAGAAGAGGAGGGAGCGTGGCTAAGCTTTCTCCGAGTCCCGGAGAAAACTGGATCCTGGCCCCTCCTGGTCAGAAAGCCAGTAACCACTGTTGGGATGACCAAGTGGTCCAGGCTGCTGTGTTCAGAAAACCAGCAGGCAGTAGTCATAAAATCTGGTAATTGTACTTGTGTTTTCCTTTTACAGAACTGGAATCAGGCTGCCCAGAGAGAAAACAAGCCCACTTTTTTTTATAAATATATCTTTACTGATTTCAGAGAGAGGAAGGGAGAGGGAGAGAGAGAGAAACATCAATGATGAGAGAGTCATTGATCAGCTGCCTCCTGCACGCCCCCGACTGGGGATCGAGCCCGCAGCCCGGGCATGTGCCCTGACAGGGAATCGAACTGCCATCTCCTGGATCCTAGGTTGATGCTCAACCGCTGAGCCACGCCCGGCCGGTCCAAGCCCACTTTTAATTGGGTATAATCCCCATTAATTGGCTAAGCATTCAGAGACCAGGCTGACCAGGCACAAGTACCTACCAGCCTCTTATAAACATGCCACTACATCATCCAAACCTTGACATTTTAAGTACAGCATTTGACAATAAATTTATAACACTGTATTATAATCAAGTTGAATAAGCCTGATTCATATTTAAGGTCTATAGGCATCAGGGGAGCAAGCTTCAGTATAAAGAGGTGACTACAAGGAGAACCCACGTTCCTAAAGAATTCTTTCTCTTGAGTCCCCTTAGCAATATATAGGGTATCCCCCAAAATGTATACATACACTTTGAATAATTATAAAGGCAGTGTTCATTAAAATACATTTAATTTTCAAAATTGAGCTATCAGTTGTTACAGTATATATACATTATTTGGGGGACACACCCTGTATTTCCTTTATGAATTCAGGGGTGGGGAAACATCCAGCCTGCGAGCCATATACGGCCGACAAAATCATTTGGTCTGGCCCTACTGAGGCAACCACAGGCGAGACTTGAAATTCAACAAATCTGGGAGCTTTTTCAATTTATTTTTAACAATTTTTAAAATTATTTTTAAGTTGATAATTTTGTGTGGCCCGCGAATGATGTTATAAACATCCAAATGGCCCTCGGCAGAAAAAAGGTTCCCCACCCCTGCTATATGTGGTGAATTATTCAAAACAGAAATCCCTCAGGAAGAGAGAAATACAAAGACTCAACTTCTTATATATGAGGTCTAAGTTAATTTGTCATTCATTAGTCAAAAATCATTTATTTACACCTTTGACCTAAGAATTCCACTTTTAGGATATTTCAGGAGCATCGCTTAAAGAAATCATTGAGTCATAAGGGCTTGTGTTGGTGTTAGTCTCTATTTGTGTTGCCAGCATCTGGAGTCCTTGGGAATTCCTGAGACAGAAATCAAGAAAGTTCACCACAAAACATAATGCTCAGGCGAGAGATTTATTCATCCCCCTCCAGCATTCAAGGGGAAGAGAAAGTGCTGCTCTCAGACCCAGGCCAGGGAGCCGTCCAAAGGGGCAGGGGCGGGGAAGAGGAGGTCTCGGTGCGGAGGTGGGGGCTCCCCCACCTCCCCGCGCGGCACCCCCACAGCCTGTTCCTGTGTCCTGGGTCTCATTCGCGCCTTATTTCTCCACCCAGGGGTGTGGTTTTTACTATTATAAAGACGGTAAGGTAGCGGGGGGTCGTTCTAGAGCTGAGCTGCGCATGTGTTAGGGCCCAGAAAGTCTCAACGGAAATTCCAATCTTATTAAGAGGCGTTCAGCCTGTCTCATTTGTAAAAGAAAATAGTTAATAATATGGAAATAAAGAAATAATATGGAAATAGAGAAAATTTAATAATGTAGAAAATTAAAATATAGTCATTTGTACAATGTCTAATCATCAGAGATGCAAATTAAAACCACAATGAGGTATCACCTCACCCCTGTCAGAATGGCTCCATCAACAAACGAACAAACGACGGGTGCTGGAGAGGGTGTGGAGAAAGGGGAGCCCTAGTGCACTGCTGGTGGGAATGCAGACTGGTGCCGCCACTATGGAAAACAGTGTGGAGGTTCCTCAAAAAATTAAAAATGGAGCTGCCTTTTGACCCAGTGATCCCACTTCTAGGAAAATATCCTAAGAATCCTGAAACACTAATCAGAAAGAATATATGCACCCCTATGTTCATAGCAATGCAATTTACAATAGCTAAGATCTGGAAACAGCCCAAGTGCCCATCAGTAGATGAGTGGATCAAAAAGCTGTGGGACATTTACACCATGGAATACTATGCAACTATTAAAAAGAAGGATCTCATACCCTTTGGGACAGTATGGATGGACCCAAAGAGTATTATGCTAAGTGAAATAAGCCAGGCAAAGAAAGACAAGTACCACACGATCTCACTCATATGTGGAACCTAATGAACAAAATAAACCAATGAACAAAATAAATCCAGAGACATAGAAGCATGGAACAGTCTGATGAATCTCAGAGGGAAGGTGGGGGGTGCAGTGGGGAGAGATTAGCCAAAGCACTTATATGCATATACACATAACCCTTGGACACAGACAATGGTGTGGTGAAGGCTTGGGGGCAGTTGGCAGGGGGTAGAGGAGGTCAATGGAGAAAAAATGAAAGCATCTGTAATACTTTCAACAATAAAGATAAAAAGTTTAAAACTATATAGTCATTTGTACTATGAAATATTCTACAGCTATTATAAATCATGATATAGCAACAGAAATGTTTCTGATAATACACAAAATTTTAAAAAAAGGTATACAGCATGATCTTAATTTTGTAAAAGAAAAATATATATGCATAAAAAAGGCTGGAAAGAAAAACATCAAAATGTGATGCTGAATATCTCTGGATGACAAGCTTATGGATGATTTCTATTTTTTTATACTTTTCAGTCTTTCTCAATTTTTCTACAATGATGATATATTATTCTTCATATTGGAAAAATGTTTTAATAATCTACTAGTTTCATGATAAATTGCTAGCTATAGACTTCACAGGTGGAGTCAGCTATAGGGATATGAACCAAGGCTTTGTGTGGTGTTTGGAGAGGCAAGGAGACTGTGTCCATTCTATCTTTTCTGTTACAAATACATATGGGAGACCCATTAAAATGTGGACAGTGGATGTGCATTAGAAGGGAGTAAGATTGGCATTTCTATTGTTTCTACAACATGAACATTAAGATCACTAAGTTTTTCTTGAGCGAGTCTTGCTTCATCAACCAGAAAAATAGCTTTAATTTTATTTTTATACTTTATTATGTGGTTGATATTTTAAACATTTATCCCTAAAAGTAATGCGAAGTTCTTTTGATTATGTATATTTTTACTCAGATAGCAAGAAGTGGGTCAATGAAACTGAATGCCATGGATATTAGTTAATAGTGACAGAAATCAGTTGCTTTTTTAAAGACTTTATTGCACTCCCAGGCAATAAAGAATGGCTGCTTCTACAGTACATTCACAACCACACTTCTAGGAACATCAGATATGTGATTATAATAACTGCTGGGCCTTATAACTTTGGCAAAGATTTTGGCAAGAAAATATTGTGGAAGCTTCATACCAGAATAAATGTACATATTGGGTTGTAATTCATGAATAGTTTAGCAAATGTTGCATTTTTGGAAATTGTGCATCTAATAAATGTATAACACTGACTGAATAGTTTAGGCTTCATTCTAATTGCTCATTAATGCTATAGTTATCAAAGTGGCATTTCTCTTAGTTCTTAAATCTGCAAATGGATCCCTGATGCAACACTTCCTCTCTTGAGCAAGGAGCTGATATGTATGAACTGAAAGATAATTACTTAGGGTTATATTTCTTATCTTTTAAAGATTCTGTTGATAAAAATGTATGTCCAAAAAATGGCTCCTAAGATTTCATTCACAAGTAATACTATTTCACAGACCTTCCTATGGGCTATAACACATTCCAAATTGGATTCATTAAAAAGCTTTTAAAAATGTCCCCATGACTGGCACACTCAAAGTGTCATGTTATCATGCATTTGAGAAGTCCCCAGACAAATGGCATGGTTTTCAAAATAAATTTTGATCTTGTTAAGAACCAGCCAAACTATTTAAGGTCAACCCCTTTCTCAGCCACAGCAACAAAACCCACAGACACTCAGAAATGAATCTTACTGTGAACCATTTCATCTCTTGGCATATCTGGCATAGATTATAGCTTCTGATTCCCTCAGGATAGAATTTATGGCTCCATAAGAACCACTATATATGTACTGAGTGCCTGTCACTTATCAGAATTTATCTACACTAAACTCATTACCACATTTAGAATTTCATGAACTTGCCCCCAAATCACACAACTGTTAAGAGGAAGCACCTCAAAATTCATGCCTATTGATTCCAAAGTTCCTGCTCTTTCAAAAAACTAGCTTTGTGATTTCTTATTTACTATCCCAATATTCAGATAATTCCTATAAGGTTGTGGGGAGCAGAGGGAGGGTCACTTTGACCAGAACTAAAGTCAAAGGGGTTGTTTGGTTTATTTTGGGGAGAAGGAATAATCATTCACTTAATTCCTTCAATTCTTGATGCTTTTATGCCAGTGGAGGAAATGCTCTTAATGTTTGGTCCATGTTTGCAGTGGTAATATGAAATTGTTCTCCAATATTTATTCATTAAAATAAGATCTCTGAGTAACATACAACCATGAAGTAAAACCAGTTGAGAAGTTAACTGGATTGTTTCTACATAATGCTGGAGAGTAGATATTGTTATTAGCCACATTTTACAGAAATGGAAACCAAGGCACAGAGTGGGTTAAATAAATTGACCATAGTTAGTAAGTGGTAGGTCAGGGTTTGAACCCAGGCAACCACTCTAGCGACTCTCACAGGTGATGATGAAAAACTGACTCAGTTTTCACTGCATGGCAACCCTAACATTCATGTGAACTTAAAAAATAGACTATGCCAGCAACAATTTTCAACCTTTTCCATCTCATGGCATATATAAACTAATTACTAAAATTCTCCAGCACACCAAAAAATATATTTTTTGCTGATCTGACAAAAAAATAAGTATAATTTTGATTCATGCACATTGGACAACTATTGTTGCGCTGGCTGTTGTCATTTTTTATTTGGCAATCTCAGGGGAAAGAGGTCAGTGCCCCTGACTAAATAGTCAGGTACTGCATGTTTTAAAAGTTCTTGCGGCACACCAGTTGTAAATCACTATACTGTGCTAAGAAATTTATGCCACAGCACATTTTAAATATGCAAATGAATAAATTATATACACAATCCTTTAATTTAGACTGTATGTAAATAATGATTGAAACACTGTGTAATTATATAAATATTACAAGTTCCTGCTTTGAAAATATTTCACAATTTACCATCCGAGTAAAAATAAGTATGTCAATTTGGTGATCTTGAATTTATTCTGTTTCTTTAATTAATTCTGAATTTGTAGGTGGAACAGAAAACATAAAAGGCAAAGTCAATATGCAATGATTTTTTTGGAAACCTTGGTTATGAATAATCAGAATTAGAGTAGGTTCCGACGATACAGTGTGCATGCATATTGCCAATTGGTAGTAAAAGTAGAGGAATATTCTGAAACAAGCTAGAGGAGTTTGTTCAGTTTGCAAAAATGGATTAACCTCAAGTTCAAGCTGTCCTCAGGAAGGATAGTATTGACACTGAACACCAAATAGTGACTAATTCTCTATCATTTTGATTGGTTCTGGAATGTATCATATGATTTTTTTCTTTTTTGCATGATATTTGCTTTCCTGATTTGAGTTTGTTAAGGCCAGTCTAAAAATAAGTTTCTGTTTTCTGGGCCAGATAAACTGATAGTAAGGGGAATCAGTCCAGCCGTATTTAAGACAGCAGGGCGAAATCAGCTGGGTGTTTACTTGCAGTTTTTATTACCCATCTGAGCTGGGACTCAGGATAGCTGTGCTCTCTACGCTAAACCATATCCGCACATGACTGAACTGGATGGAGAGGTACTTCTTTATAACCTGACTGACCCAGACTGCTGCAATGGAACCAATGAACCAAAAGGAGCAATTTCTTTGGTTGTAGAAACCTATTCTCAATCTTTTTTTCTGCCCCAGCACACCAAGGGGTATGACACATCTCACCATTATCAGTGGGCCATCAGAACAGAGATTTCATGAGAGATGAGGGGACCTGGTAGGTGTACAAAATCCTGCAGGGAAGATAGATGTGTTTTTAAAACCCCTCCAAAGGGAATTGCAAACTGCCCATTCATCTCGGAAAATGATTCAATGTTAAAGGGATTTCTAAGGAGCAAAATTCCGTACATTCAGTGAACAGTCTATAAATATTCATAATAGATAATGATGACAACCATTATAGCCACTAATAACAGTTATTGCATCCTCTAGATTACTTTTAAATTTAGTACTATAATCATTCTGAATAACTGTGCCCCTGTTCAATGTTAAAGACTGTTTTGTTTTTCAGTTTATGACAGCCTTATAAAATAAGAACCTATAAAACTATTAAAAGGCAATTTCTAGTTCATCTTGTTGGATTCTTGCCCATACTAGAGTTCCGAAGACACAAATGGGGTTTTTCAATGATTCTACATGCACTGCCAAAGAAAAGTGTCTAAAGTCATTTTAGGTTGCTATAAAAATATAGTGTAGACTGAGTGGCCTAAACAACAAGTCTTTATTTCTAACAGTTCTGGAGGCTGAAAAGTTCAAAATCAAGGTGCTGGCAGATCCAGGGCCTGGTGAGGGCCCCTCTGGGCTTGCAGATGGCTGCCTTCTCGCTGTTTCCTCCCCAGGCTGGGACAGCGGGCTGTTCTCCCACTCCTCAGACACTAATCCCATTGTGGGGGCTCCACCCTCAGGACCTCATCTAAGCCTAATTGCCTCCCAGAGGCCCCACTTCCAATACCATCACATTGGGGATTAGAGATTCAACATATGAATTTGGGGTGACTCATTCAGTCCACAGCTACAATAATATAAAAAATTCAACAATAATAATTATAAATTGTTTGCCTATAAAACACCAGATAAAGAAGCTTGTATTTGTGACTCTGTCATAGTTTCTCCCATCATTTGTGATGACATTTTTCATAAGGCCTTAACCGGGGAATGTGAAAGGAGGAAAACTCCTAATGAAAGATATTGTGAACTGAGAAACTAGGAGTATCATAATACAGTTTACAGTTTGATTCTAATGAGGTCCTTGGAGTCTTTAGAAAAGTCCCACATTGTGGAGGTGACTGACTTTTCAGTGAGGCCCTTTTGAAATTCAAGTAGGAAAATGACTTTAAATTAAGTCCACAGAAGAGGGACTTGACATTATATAATTCTAAAAAATTTTTCCTGATTAATCAGAATTCTCTCTCTCTTGTCTATTCTTTCTCCCTCCTCTGTTCTTTCTTTTCTCTCCCTTTTGTTCTTGCTCAATTTTTACTTTTTTGAGGAGATGATACAACCGGCATGTCTGGTGTAGATGAGCACCACTTCAACTGTCTCCATGTTGAGAAAGACCATCTTTTCAGGATGAATTTCAGTGCTATCCAAAGATTGATTAGCTAGTGACACTACATTTTTAAGAAGGAAACACAAGGAAGTTACTTCCATTTAATTGCTTCATGGAAAAAAGTTCCTGTTTTCTTATTGCCTCAAATAGGCCCCAAGCAGCTCCTATTAAGAACAGGTAAAATCAAGGGATGTGGGCAACCAGACACATGACCAGGTAACCTAATGTTTTGTAAACTGAGCAGAGGTTTCCAAACATCTCAATTAGTTCTCTCCCAAGGGTAATAGAATGTTCAAGATCATTTCAGATGCTCTTCAGGCTAAGATGAGGGTTAAAATAGCAGAGAAAAATGTAATTACTTCAATTAAGCCAATATTCTAGTTTCTCTATGTAAAGATGAAAATATACCATAGTATTTCAGGATTTCCTCAGAGACATTTTCTTTTTGACCTACATAAAATCACTTAGACCACACAGAACAAACTTTCCCACATAAAATTTGAGAGACTCAATGAAAGGTTAATTAGAGGAGAGAAATGCTGTAACTTCTTCAGACAACCAATCTCCAGTGAGAATGCAGGTGCCATGCACTAAGTTCTCTTGTGCCCTGCACAGGAGCCCTTATTTTCTGCCCAGATATTTTCTTCATTATAATTATTAAAATTATTTATAATATCATTCTGAAAATATGGGGGAATTAAGCATCTTCCGTGTTCCATAAGATATTGTACATAATTCTAAATTTTCTAATTTTTTTATTGCTACATCTACTTAAATAATTCACTGAAACTATAAATCCTGTTCCTACATAAAGAAGAAATAATCATGAACAAAAATCAGACATATATAATTCTTATTTCATTACATTTCCTACATAAGCTCATACTTAATTTTTCTTATCCTAAACCAAGTGTCTTATTAGTGATTTGATAGAAGTTATTTTCGTCTATATTATTAAATTAAGAAGTACTCACAATGCCTGGGCCTAGGATGAATCTAAAAGTGCTCTTTCTGATGATATATAGTTAGAAATTTATTTGGATGTTGTATAGAATTAATTATTCATTCATTCAAAAAATACCTAGTGAACACCTATTATATGCAGGCACTATTCGAGGCCCTGAGAATACAGTAGTGACCCAGATCCTTATTCTCAGAGGGAGGGGAAGGCAAACTGTGGGTAAACATATAATGTGTTGGGTGGTGAGAGGTTTAATGACCAAAAATAAAGCAAATTAGGGGTTAAACAGCATGAACTGGGAATGTCAGGAAAAGGTCCTGGGATAAGTTACATGTGAGCAAAACCCTGACTAAAGTGAAGGAAAGAACCAGGCGGCCTTGCGGGAAGAGTGACGCTGGCGGTGGGACAGGCGAGGCGCCTCCCGAGGCCAGGACGCGCGCGGCGGGCTGAGAGCGGAGCTGGGCGGGAGCGCGGCGAGGGGCGGGGGGGCGAGGGGGCGAGGGGGCGAGGGGGCGAGGGGGCGAGGGGGCGAGGGGGCGAGGGGCGAGGGGCGAGGGGCGAGGGGGGGACACCAGGCAGGTGGCCCGCAGGGGCCGCGGCGATGCGCGCGCCTGGTCACTGCACCGCGCCCGTCCCACAGAGACTAGGGTGACCCGTGACCACGGCAGGGAGCTGTGGCAACGACGGCGTGTGGCTCCCAAGCCTCGGCCTTGCTCACTGTGGGGCACCCGCCTTGCGGAAGTCTGCTGGCCTGCCGTGGGGACGGTCAGCAGTCCCGAGAGGTCCCTGTGCGGGGGGCGGTGGCCTCTTGCCCGGAGCCAGCTTAAGCCTGCCCGCGCGGGAGTGGGCTTCAGGCGACTGCGGCCCGGCCGCCAGCTCCGAGCGCCCCGCCGCCAGGCCGCCCCAGGCAGACCCCCGGGCCGACCCTCGGGCCCACCCCCCAGGGAGACCCCCAGGCCCCCCCAGGCCCCCCCAGGCCGACCCCCCAGGCCCCCCCCACGCCCACCCCCCAGGCCCATCCCCCAGGCTCATCCCCCAGGCAGGCCCCCCAGGCCCCCCCTCCAGGCCCCCCCAGGCCCCCCCAGGCCGACCCCCCAGGTCCCCCCCACACCCACCCCCCCACGCCCACCCCCCAGGCCCATCCTCCAGGCTCATCCCCCAGGCTCATCCCCCAGGCAGACCCCCCCACACACCCACCCCCCCCACGCCCACCCCCCAGGCCCATCCTCCAGGCTCATCCCCCAGGCTCATCCCCCAGGCAGACCCCCCCACACCCACACCCACGCCCACCCCCAGGCCCATCCCCCAGGCCCGCCCCCCAGGCCCGCCCCCCAGGCCCGCCCCCCAGGCCCATCCCCCAGGCCCACCCCCCCCAGGCCCATCCCCCCAGGCCCACCCCCCAGGCCCATCCCCCCAGGCCCACCCCCCAGGCCCACCCCCAGCCCACCCCCCACGCCTCCCGCTCTGCCTGGCTCACGGAAACCGTGTGAGCTGAGAAACGGTTGTGGTGGTTTCAAGGCAGAAGTCTCAGGGGTAATTTGTTGTGCAGCAAATGACAGCTAATGCAACAGACTTTTGCAGACCCCAGCAAGGACTTTAGATTTTATTCTAAGTAAGATGGGAAGGCATTGGAGGAACTTGGCTTGATTTAGATTTTTAAATAATTGCCTTGGCTACCATTTGGATAATAGACTATAAAGAGGAAGGGACAGGAGCCGAGAGAACAAGTAGAAAGTCTCTGTAATGATCAAAGATGATCGTAAGATGTACTAGGGTATGGAAGCAGTGGATGTTGTCAAAAGGGGCCAGATTTCAGATATATTTTGAAAGTAGAGTGGAAAATATTTACCGTAGAGTGGGTCTGATTTTACCATTACAACTTACATGTATAAAATAATTTCTCCAAAAATTCAAAATGCAGAATTCTTCAAAACAAATCATGATAATTCATCAATCATAAACCTCTGCTCATCGTCTTTAGCTCACTTTTCATAAATTATAAATAGGTAAATTATAAAAGAAGTCCAGAATACTTGCTGCCTGTCAGAGTGTTTGGTGGAGAGCTCATCACTGATTCTGTATATCAATCTAGTGACAGGGTGCACGGTTTAATAGTATACCTCTGAATAACAACTTTGCATGCAATGAAATAGATCCCTTTTCTGAAAATGTGTCAATGTTTAACTATGGGAAGCCTGTCTTCATAATTATTTTCTTTTTAGTCTTATTTATAACATAACTTGCCATCTAGACATTTTCAATTCTTATGAAAATACTATTAATCTTTTCCTTTCTTTTAACAGTTTCATGCTTGGGAAACTTTCTCCATTAAGATATTAAATGTCTCTCTAGCTGTATTTGTTTTAATATGGTTTAATTATTTTCAACATTAACTGGTCATGAACTTTTGAATCTATACTCTTTCAGGTGGCATATTTAATAAGCTATCCATTTAATTTCTAAAATATTAAAAGATTTCAACCCAACATGATTTTGCCTGTTTTTAAAAGTTTGTTATGATGAAGTGTACATGGGCAGGGGATTATCACAGTTTGATAGTCCTGAGACAAGGCTAGCAGGTCTGCTCCTGATTGCTAGAGTCTATTAGCCAAAGAAATCCAAAACACTAATTCGAAAGAATATGTGCACTCCTATGTTCATTGCAGCGTTATTTACAACAGCCAAAATATGGAAGCAACCCAAGTACATATCAATAGATGACTGGATATATTCCACATATGTACAGTGGAATATTATTTGACCATAAAAAAGAATGAAATCTTCCCATTCGCAACAGGATATCTGAACCTAGAGGGTATTATGCTAAGTGAAATAAGCCATTCAGAGAAAGACAAATGCTATATGATTTCATTTGTATGTGGAATCTGAAGAGCAAAATAAACTAATAAACAAAATAGAAATAGACTCATGGATACAGACAACAGACTGATGGTTGCCAGAGAGAAGGGGGTTTGAGGTGTTGGGTGAAAAAGGTGAAGGGATTAAGAAGTCTAAAAAGTAGTCACAAAATAGTCCCAGAAATGTAAAATACAACATAGGAAATATAATCAATAATATTGTAATAACTGTGTACAGTGCCATGTGGATACAAACTTTGGTTCTCAAATGTCTCCCATCTTGAACAAATCAGTTCTTGACCAAGTTGTTTATGTAAAAATGTCTCAGTTGTCGAACAAAACTTCAGTTCTTGACCCAACAACCCTTTTATTCTGATACCTATATGATCAGTCACATGTCTCTCAGGCAACAAACAAAGGAGAGAATGGGACAGAATGAGTCAATTTACCACAAAACCTCACATTGTTAACACCTCAGGATACTGTGCTATAAACATTTTCATGGTTTTTTGCTTTTGTTGCTGCTTATTATTATTATTAAATACATACAGTAAGTCACTGTGGGTCCTAAGAAGGTTCATGATAGCAGCAAAGTGAAAAGGAAAGTTGTGAGAACAATGATAGATCTTTAAAAAGAAATAGCTGCAAAGTACGATAGAGGTATTCGCATGTCTGATCTGGCTGCCGAGTATGGTAAGGCAAAATCAACAATTAGCACACTTTTAAAACACAAAGAGGCCATCGAGAGTGCTGAAGTTGCCAAGGGTGTGAAGGTGCTCATGAAACAACGATCACAGGCAAAGACACAAAAGACAGAAAGCACCCCAGAAGAACAGTGACCTGATGCTTTTATGGAAGGGGACCCCCTTCCAAACAATAACAGCCCTCCAGCCTTCCATCCCTCCTCTCCATAGTCAACCATCAATAGCTCTCAACATTACATTAAAGGTAAGTTCTAGTGTGCATGTAAATTTTCATTTTTTACTGTACATTTCAGATCCTTTTTGTTAAATTTTCATTTACCTTTATTGTCCCTTTGTTTTTGTTTCTAAAGTTTTTATTGATAGATTAAACAGTACATTAGACATGTACTGCATATAAGAAAGGTTAAAACAGAATCATTTGAGTGTCTGGAACGGATTAATTCAATTTATATTATTTCTATGGGGAAAAATAATTTGGTTTTCAAACAAATTGCTTCTAGAACAGCCTTCCGGAACAAATTAAGTTTGAGAACTGAGGTTCCACTGTACTTGAAATATCAGGGGGACCACGTTATAAAGTATATGATTGTCTAACCATAATGCTGTACACCTGAGACTAATACAAAATAATATTGAGCATAAACCGTAATTGAAAAATTAATTTTTAAAAAAAGTCCTTTAGCAGTCTCCAGCGGGGGACTGTTCTGCCTGGTATTGCACCATGGGCTTCAATCCAGTGTGTGGGCCACAGAAATGAAAACTCTCGGCAGGGACAGCTGAGGCCAGTGGTTTTAGGGCTTTATCCATTTACTGAGGCTGAAGACAAAGGTAGTAGAGTCCAGCCTTCCCGGGCAGGGAGCTAGAAAAACCCAAACAAAGAACCAGCCTAATTGAGGTTCATCCCAGAGCCCCCATTCCAGGGAAGGACGCCCAGCAGAAAACCGAGGCAGAAGCCCAGGCGCTTGCTGAGCCCACCGGGAAGGAGGCTGGAGCTCAGCAGGCGTGGGAACCCCCTTCCTGTCACTTACCCGGCAGACACGGGGGGGGGGGGGGGGCACCTTGAGACTTCACTCCCTGATGCATTGATCAGGACCAGGGCAGAAACCAGAAAACTGAGGCTCTGGGCTGGAAGTGTCTGGGGAAGACAGGGACTCATGAAATGCAGAATTGCAGCCCCAGAAGAAGTGTGGAAAAAGCTCTAGTTTATTCCTTTTACCCTTTAAAATTAATCTACCCTTGATACAAGACCCTTATTAGAGTTGGAAATTGCCCTTCTGCCCTGAAGGGGGAAACTCTGGTACAATATTTGAGGTGGTGCAGGCAATAATGACAATTAATGCACATGGGTGTTTCGCATTCTTTGAAGTGCTCCAAAGTGCACTAACCTGTGTAATTCTCACAACAACCTACAAGGAGTTATTGTACAGGTGAAGGATCTGAAGCATGAAAAGGTTGAGTAACTGGTTCAAGGTCTGCACAGTTCGTGAAGACTGGAAGGCAGGCACGCGCCTGCAGAGCTCAGGCCTGTACCCACCCAAATACGCCGCCTCTTTGCGCAGCCCTCCTTTGGCCTCCTTGCTGTGTATGGTGCCGCACACATCACCAAAGCCCAGTAAGATCAACGAGGAGGGATGCCTTCATGAATGGATGGATGGAAGAAATCCCGGCCCAGAGAATACAAGCTTTATTTGAAAAAAAATTCTGAGAATCTTTCTATTATCGACTCTCATAAAGCAGAAAAATGTCACTTCACTGATAACCCACCCATCTCCATCTTTTATTAATGTTTTCTGTAAAGCTTTCATGACTAAAATAGAACCCCAATTGGCTAAGTACCATAAACAATATGTGCAGCTCTTTAAAAAAATAAACAAAAGGGAACATTAGAATAATTGGAACAAAAATGTTCTGAGCCAAGCATAAAAAATTGCCTAAAGTCTTTCATTACTGTGTTTTTATGTGTCAAAGGTAGTTCTTTAAATAATCACTATCCATATTTCTGGTCAAAGACATAGTGTTTGTTAAATTCTGACTTGAATGAAAGTGAATGGGAGGGAAGAGAGCTTTGTCATCAAAATCTCCCCCCCTGGTACAGCTTTCTCTTCATTATTTTGTAAAATTAAGTCCAAGATTGTAAGTGATTTTTTTGTCATGTTATGATGGTTGGTATTTAACAGCCCTGCTACTATTATTGCTGGTTTTATTTTAGTATTTTGCCAGTATGTTCATTGAGCATGATTTCTATTAAGTGCTCTTGACAAATAAAGAATTTCCCTGAGGTATCTTTTATACTGTGATGCTCTAAGAACACAGTTCTTTTTTCTGTTTGTTATTGAAATATAGTTGACTTACAATAGTATATTGGTTTCAAATGTACAACATAGTGTTTTGACATTTATATCCCTTACTATGTAATCACTGCACTGTGTGTAGTAGGCACCTGCCACCATACCAAGTTTTTACTAATTATTGACTATAGTCCCTGTGCTGATACAGTACACCTCCATGGGTTGTTTATTTTAAAACTGCAAGTTTGTACCTCTTTTACCACCCCCACCCCCACCTTGACCCTCTGGCAACCATCAGTTTGTTCTCTGTCTCTGTTTGTATTTATTTAGTTAGTTCATTTGTTTTTTAGATTCCACATATAAGTGAAATCATATATTTGTCTTTGTCTGACTTATTTCACTTAGCGTAATACCCTCTAGTTCTATCCATGTTGTTGAAAATGGCAAGATCTCATTCATTTTTATTTGTAATATATTCCATTATATATATAATATACATATGTATATATGTATAGGCCCTCTGTCCATTTTTCAGTTGGATACACACACACACACACACACACACACACACATACAGGGTGGAGCCAAAGTAGATTTACAGTTGTTCATATGGAAAATAATACAATAATTAATAAATAATAATACAAGAATAAACTCTGGATTTCACATACTCAGAACTGTAAACCTACTTTGAACCCACCTTGTATGTGTGTGTGTGTGTGTGTGTGTGTGTGTGTATATAGTATATGTATGTGTATATATATATATCATCTTCTTTATCCATTGATGGACACCTAGGTTGTTTCCATATCTTGGCTATTGTAAATAATGCTGCAATGAACATAGGTGTGCATATATCTTTTTGAATTAGTGTTTTTGTTTTCTTTCAATAAATACTAAGAAGTGAAATTGTTGGGTCATAAGGCAGTTCTATTTTCAATTTTTTGCAGAATTTCCATATTGTTTTCCACAGTTGCTGCACTGATTTGCAGTCCCACCAACAGTACACAAGGGTTCTCTTTTCTTTACATCTTTGTCAACACTTGTTATTTGCTGATTTTTTTATAATAGCCGTTCTGACTGATGTGCGATTGTACCTCACTGTGGTTTTGATTTGAATTTCCCCGATAATTAGTGATGGTGCATTTTTTCATATGTCTGTCGGCCATCTGTATGTCTACTTTGGAAAAGTGTCTTTTGATGCTCTCTACCCATGTCTCAATTGGATTATTTATTTTTTGTTATTGAGTTGTATATGTTTCTTACATATTTTTTATATCAACCCCTTATTGGATGCATCATTTGAAAATATATTCTCTCATTAAGTAGACTGTCTTTTTTGTTTTGTTAAAGGTCTCCTTCACTGTGGAGGAGCTTTTTAGTTTGATGTAGTCCCATCTGTTTATTTTTCCTTTGTTTCCTTTGCCTGAGGAGACATATCAACACTATATTGCTAAGACCGATGTCAAAGAGTTTACTACCATCCATGTTTTCTTCTAAGAATTTTATCATTCAGGTCTTACATTTAAATCTTTAATCATTTTGAGTTTATTTTCTTATATCATGTAAAAGACTGGTTCAGTTTCAGTTTTTTTGATGTTTTGTTTTTGCATGTTGATCCAGTTGTGTACACACACTTCAGCACCCTGTTGGTCCTGCTGGAGTGAGCTCCAGGGGACAGTGGCAGGGGACAGGAGGCAGCAGCCTTGCAGATGGGCCGGGATATCTGGGAAGAGCTCCCACTCCCGCCGTCTAGGTAGAGAAGGAACATAGGCAATGTTGCTCCCCAGCACCTTTAATCCCAGGGAGTTCCCTGAGATTCCAGGGTGCTCCCACACTTCCCAATCTTCTCTCTCCACTCTTTCTCTTTGTTTGTTGTGAAGAAGCTGTTCAATCAGCCTCTCACAAGGAATTGCTCTAAGTACAGGTGTATATTTGATGTGTGCATGGCAGGGGGCAAGTTCCCCCTCCTTCTCTGCCACCATCTTGAACCTGCCTCTCCAATAACACATTGCTTTCTAAAGTAGCAATTCTAAACCCAACAAATCTTCTCCAACTGGGCTTGAGTTAAGTTTTTCTTTCTGCTTATTCTGAAACCAAATTCTTTTTCACCAAGTGGGAAGAAAACTTAGAGGAAAAAAATCTGGCATTTCCTTAAGCATTTAAGTTTTCATCCAAGTATGATAGACGTGGTCACTTAACGCATGGCAGATTGTTTGAACATATTTAAATTTTAGGATTTCGCAAATTTTCAAATATCTGAAGGCTGTATGGTGTCCTTGATAATAATTACTTCGTATAGAGAGCCTGTGTGGGTTGACTATTGAAAAATCATTTGCATGTGTTGTGGATTTTGGCTTCCAGCCCATTCAGTTTAGGCCTTGTGTGGTCATCTAGCCATATTTTCACAACAACACAAGTGATAGGATCTTTTCCAGTATCATTTGAAATGCCTTACAGCTGTCCTTGTTAACCTTTCTATTTACCCAGACAGAGAGCAAAGGGCAAGTGGTTTTTTCAATTGAACTCAAGCAAAAACACTAGATTTTTTAAAATTTTTAGTTTCGGGTCTCACGTAGGTCATTCCTTTTTACCATGTCTTTAAGTACTAATACTTTGATGCCCTGATCTTTAAGTCAAGGCAGTTTTCTATAGTCATTCTTCCTTTCATTTATTTATTAACTTGTTCATTCAGCATAACTTCATTGAGCTCCCAGGATGTGTCCAGTTGTACAATGCACAAGTAAGTAATAGCTCATTGGTAGTCTAATAGAAATGAGAGATGTTTAAAGAGAAATTAGAATGTCATGTACAAAGTGATATTATAGAGGTAAGTACAAGGATTATGGGTTCCTTAGATGCTGAGAGAGAAGTGGGGAGTGGGGACAATTGAGAGGGAAGACGAAAATATTTAATCTTTTATTCTAGCGTATTTGGATTTTGAGGGACTTTTCAATATTTTTTATTCATTTCATTATAGAAACACAACATACTAGAAAGAGAACAGACTTGGAACCCAGTTCCATCACCTACTAATTTGTGTCTTTGACAAATGACTTAATCCTTCAATGCTTGGTGCATTAGAGTTTAATTGGTACAGTGGCTGGCCCACTTCCAAACTCCCCTTTCTATTTATAAGAACGTTTTCATTGCCTGAACCTCTGTGTTGGTCAGTTTGTGCTACAACAGTTAAAGGACAATGATATTTGCTCTCCACCACACTCCTAGAAGCTGGGGCTTAGGACAGCATCCATCCAGGCTGTTCTTTGTGATTCCTGCCACCCAGCCTCCAATGGCACCTGCTCATTTTCAGAACCTGGTTCTCCAGCTTTCACATACTTCCAGTCAATTCCTTTCCTGATTAAGTTAGCCAGGGTTCCTTTCTGTTGCTTGATACCAAGATCTTGGATAAGATACTCATTTAATGTCTCAGGTAAGGTTTTGTTGATTTAAGGTTTTCTTGATGATTTAAAATGATAAAGTAGGTAAAGTTTCTAATGTAAAGTATCTAGCACATTATGGATTTCATTATCAAGGTGGGATTCTAAGGTGTTTGGTGGAGAGCCCAAGAATACATTAACAATCATATCTCCAAATCTTCTCACTAGGCTCAATGGAAGAGTTATTTGTCAAAGACACAAAGTAGTAGTGGACAAAACGGGGTTTCAAGTCTGTTCTCTGATCTCAATAGATTTTGGACAGTGGGGCTTAAAATACCACTTCATTGGTAGCTGCACCTTATAATAATCAGTGCTGAGATTTGGTGAAGCTTCTTTAGAGCACGTGGCTTTGGCTTTCAGTACTAAAAGAGTGTGTCACATCTTTAAAGACCAAAATCAATTTTTGAAACCTTTTGCATCCTGGTTGATTACAGGATATAAAGACATAACCACATTGCTCAGTCAGGCAAGGGACAGAGAGAACTGATGTTTAGAGCACAGTGAAGACATCCAGTAGTAAATGTGATTAAATTTCTCTCTCTTTCTGAACTCAGTTTTTGTATCTCAGGCCTAGAAAATTACTCGCTGTTCACTCACACACGATTGTTCAGGGCACAATATCATTATCAGTCTAAACAAGACCCATCTCCTGTTTCGTTTTAATATAAATCTCACCGTTGTTCCAAAATACCACTTCCATTCCCTTCCTCACATAGGCATGCACTCCGAGAAGTTTGATATATGTCCTCAAATATTTATGCATGCTAGTAGAATATGCAGTTTTGTTGGGTGTATGTTTAAATGTACATATATTGTTGAGCTATAAATCTTTTATGTTTCTATGTTAATGCAACACTGTTTAAAAGATCAGTTTTGTTGTTTGTGCCTCTGGAGCTTCTCTTTTAACTATTGTGTAATGCCCCATGGTACACATCCACATTTTATTTATCCGTATTGCCATGAGTGGCAACTAGGCTTCTTCCTAGACCTACTACCACAAACAGCGTGAGGACAGATATCCTCTTATCTATCCTAGATGGACCTGTGCAAGAGTTTCCCTGACATACACCTCAGAAGGGCAATATTCCTCTAATACTTCTTTCCAGAATAGCTGTACTTCCACCAACAGGTCATGAGCGTTCCTGTCTATCCACATCCTGCACAACACTTGTTATCATCCATATTCTAATTTTTGTCATTCAAATGAGAACAGTGTTATCTTATAAATATTAAAATATGCATTTTTCTAATTACTATTGAGTTTAAGTATCTGTTCATGTACATGTAGCTAGCTATTCCTTCTTTGTAAAGTATGTCTTCTTCATATTTATTTTTCATTTTTCTATTTTTCTAGCATTTGCCTTTGATTTGGAGGAGACCCATGTTTATTCTAGATATTAGTTCCTTACTGTTTTACACACTGGCCTTCCACACACTATTGTCTGTGTCCATGGGTTATGCATAAATGCATATAAATTCTTAGGGTAATCTCTCCCCCCACCACCACTGCCTTCCCTCTGAGATTCATTAGTCTGTTCTATGCTTCTATGTCTCTGGATCTATTTCGGTCATCAGTTTATTTTGTTCATTAGATTCCACATATGAGTAAGATCAGGTGATACTTGTCTTTCTCTGACTGGCTTATTTTGCTTAGCATAATCCTCTCCAGGTCCCACCATGCTGTCTTAAAGGGTAAGGGATCCTTCTTTTTTAGAGCTTCATGGTATTCCATGGTGTAAATGTCCTAGAAGATGCTTGATATGATTTCAATCTTTTTGAACTTGTAGAGACTTGTTTTGTGTCCTAAGGTGGTCTCTCTTTGAGGAGAATGTATATTCTGCAGCTTTGGGGTGAAATGTCGTGTAAATGTCAATTAAATCCACCTAATCTATTGTGTCATTTAGAGTCACTGTTTCCTTGTTGATTTTCTTGTCTGGAAGATCTATCCAGTAAAGTCAGTGGGGTATTAAAGCCCCCTACTGTGACTGTATTGCTGTCGATCTCTCCTTTAAAGTCCTCCAGAAGTTTTGTTTTCTTTTTCAGCCTGTGTGCCTTATATTCTGAGGTGGGTCTCTTGTAGATAGCATATATTTGGGTCTTGTTTTCTTATCCATTCAGCTACCCTAAGTCCTTTGATTGAAGCTTTTAATCTATTTATATTTAATGTTATTATTGATAGGTACTAATCTATTGCCATTTTATTTCTTTATGCCCATGTTTCTCTTTCTCTCTATTTCAACTTCTCATTATAGCATTTCCTGCAATACTGGTTTAGTGGTGATAAATTCCTTTAGCCTTTTTTTTTTTTTTGTCTGGGAAGCTCTTTATTTTATCATCTATTTTGAATGATAACCTTTCTGGATAGAGTATGCTTGGTTTCAGATCCTTGCTTTTCATTATATTGAATACTTCATGCCATTCCCTCCTGACCTGTAAAGTTTCTCATGAGAAATCAGCTAACAGACTTATGGGAGCTCCTTTGTAGGTAACAGATTGCTTTTCTCTTGCTGCTTTTAAGATTTTCTTTTTGTCTTGAATTTTTGGCATTTTAATTATGATATATCTTGGCATGAGCCTCTTTGTGTTCTCCTTTCTTGGGACTCTCTTCACTTCCTGGACTTGTGTGTTTTTCGTTCGCCAGGTTAGGGAAGTTTTCTGCCATTATTTCTTCAAACAGGTGAGGGTGAGAGGTTTTCAATGGGTGGGGCAATTGCTCCCTCCCCCTCCCCCCCAGGCAAAAGCTGCTTGGATGATAAACGCCTGCCTGAGGAAGATGTCCTCTGCAGTATGAGGGAATGACTCAGCACAGGAACCCAGATAGCTGCCCTCTTAGCTCTACCCCCCAAGTCAACAACCCTAGATTCTCCTCACACACCTCTAGTCCACTCAGTCCTCCCTCTGCCAGAGCCCAAGGTGAGTGGTTGCAGAAGAAACTTTTTGCATTGGCCCTTTAAGAGGGTGCTTGCATTACCAGTTGTCTCTCCCTGGTAGACAGAAACCATGCTGCTTTTTGCAGCCAGATGTTATGTGAGCACATTTCTCAGCTCTGGTGCTCTGCCCTGGGAAGCCCAGCCTGGGGTTTAAACCTCAGAGTTCTAAATGGGAACCCCCCAAAGCTGAGATATTTGTCTGGACCTTCAGCTGCTGCCTGGGGAGCCCTCTCTTGCCTCTGCAGTTCCTACCAGTCTCTATGTGGTCTCCACTTTTCATCCGGCTAGTCTTCAGTTGATTAGTCAGGATGGTTTTTCTATAGTTTAGTTGTAATTCCAGTTTGGTCCTAGGAGAGTGTCAGTGTAGCTTCCACTCAATCTGCCACCAGCTTGGAATCTCCTCCTAAAATTTTAACTACAGTTATTGCTTTATCTTTTTCTCCTATAGTTACAACTTATGAGTTTTAAGGATATGTGATGATTTTACATATTCTTATCCTTTTCACTATTATTTAATGACTTTGTTTTTCATGATTTTTTAAAAATAATTTTTAAAATATATCTTTATTGATTTCAGAGAGAGGAAAGGAAAGGGAGAGAGAGAGAGAGAGAGAAAGAGAAACATCAATGATGAGAGAGTCATTGATTGAGCCCACAACCCCAGCATGTGCCATGACCAGGAATTGAACCCTGATGGCCTGGATCCCAGGTCGATGCTCAACTGCTGAGCCACGCCCGGCTGGGCTTTCATGATTTTTTAAACTTTGAATTTTTCTTTGACACAAAATTGCTACTCATATTTTTGTGATATGTCTTTTTCAATCTATTTATTCTGCTGTTCCTGTAAACCTTTGTTATAAGTATACATTATACTGCTGACCCCTTATTTTCTTCTGATCTCAAGCCCTCTGTGTTGAAAACCGTTATTTGTACCTGGCATTATTACTATTATGCCAGAACTTATTCTTATTCCTACCATATTATTTTTACTTTCTATTTATTAGAATGTTTTCTCTTTTCCTACTTTCCTTTGGAGAGATAACATTTTCTTCTACTTGTTTGAATATTAATTTCTTAAGCTTAATACATGTATCTTCTCCCCAAGGAAGGCCATTGCTTTTAGTGTACCTCATTTCTCCCCACTCTCACACCCCCCTCTCTTATTCATAGTTTTGAAATGTCATGAATATTACTTTGTTTGTGGTCTCTGCTAATCTTCACTGAACTATTTGTCTTCTCTTCATCATAATTTGCAAAGATTCCTCCTTAATTAATTTCTCTGTCTGCTGTTATACTTCCTACAAAAGTGCTTTCATCTCTGCATGAAAGACCTTCTGAGAATATCTGAGAATATCTTTATAGCAACTCACATTTAAAATATTACTTTACTGAATATAAAATTCTAAGTTCAAAGTTTTTCTTTTTCAACACCTAGAAAATATTACTCCACTATCTCCCTCTTTCCTGTGTCTCTCTTCCAAAGTTTTATGTCAGTCTTACTGTGTTTTCTTTATGTGCTTTGTTCTTTCTCCCTGGAAGTTTTTTCTCTTTTTGATGTTTCAAATTTTATAGTAATCTGTTTATAGGGGTATTTCTTTTTCTACTCAATTTGATTCTGAGGATGTTTGGCTTTTAATTTCTTCACAGATTTCCTGTATAATAATATACAGATCTTCATTCTTCCTCCTTCATCACCATGTTTGCTAACTCTTATTTAAGGAAACATCTTCTCTTTTTCCCTTTTGATACCCTTTGGAAAAATTCTTTGATCAGGTCATTCACATTCGTGAACTATATTCTTTTTAATATTTAGCCTATCTTTTCAGTTCTTGATCTCTACTATAATATTTGCCGCACCCATTATTTCCAATTGGCTCTTCTCTATAATGGCACATTCTTGTTTTTCTTTTATCTCTTGGAGGAAATTATGTTTATTTCAAAAAATTTGTTTAGTCTCTTTCATTAATCCTGGCTCATATAGCATATATCATTCTTTTATTATTTCTTTTATAAAATAGTTGTGCCCCTCACATGTTTGGTTATTATTCCTGAGAACTCACTCTCCACTGGGGGTATGAGCCACTCTGGTTGGCAATGAGGTAAGAGGGCAAAGCGCAGGCCCTGCTTATCCACTCATGGGGACATTAAGTGAACAGGGAGTGATGGAGGTGGTTTTCCCCTCAGAGAACCTTCCTATTCTTTTACCCACTCGCTGCCCTTTTCCAAAACTTGAATGCCCTTACTATAGTGTGGCAAGAGGAAGAGGAAGGGGTGAGATCAGGAAACTCAAGGGTTCCCTGCATTCCCCAGTCAGACCTCTGGGACTCTCCTAACGTTACTCTTACAACCCTAGGCAGCAGCTATTGTTTTTCTACTTCTAGTTGCAATGCTCCAGGTAATGATCCTGCCAGGGCCTTGTGAAGAAGTTGAAAGAGAACCGCTTCAAAAGTTTCCTCAGTGGTTCCCATGACCACGGTGACCTCTCCCAACCCAGGCTGCCTTACCTCCTCACCTACCAGGTCAAAACTACCTTCTATCTCCCTATTTTTTCCCCAGGTCCTTCAGATTTACACACGTACTTCTCACCTTAAAATAATCCTCTGATGTCAGGTAGAAATATGGAGTCTACAGTCTAGCTTATCATAATATTGTCTCTACGCACCCCAACACCCTTTCCATCTTCATTCTTTACCATCCTTCTTTCCTCTGCCCCCTCAGAAAACAGGCCCACACAAAGGTACATGTTAGGGCAGTGCTCTCTATCTATAAAACAACCTGGTGGGGCAGAGGAGGGAGGTAGAATGAGGAAGATATACATGGAGGAAGGAAGAGAAAAGGGTTCGTAGTCTTCTGCAGCTCGGTGACTCCTGTCTGCAGATTTCTACTTGGAGTAGATTCATTTTGAGTACGGTTCTTAAGCCCAGTTACACATTATGATCATCTGTAGCTTCACACACTTCCCAGGTGATTCTAATGGGCAGCCAGGGTTGAGAATCACTTGCTTTATGGCAACCCAGGTACACCCTATCTTAACCTTTGGGATGCTGTCCACATGGGAGCCTTAGAAATTCCAGATTGGGCTTCGACGGTTACAGACAGTGCACCACTATTGGCAACGCTGTGAATTTTGGAGTTTAAGAGGAACCAGATAAGGCTGGGAGAAACAAGGTAAAAGAAAACAACTGCAAACTTCAAGAGACAGCTGTTTGCCAAAGTCACTTTGGTAATAACACCACATGGTAACATTCGTGGTAGGGAAGTTTATAAGAAGGTCAGAAATTCCAGTGATATGAGAGGACATCCTTAATAAGCAATTGAGTAGTGTTTAAAACCTGCTTTTGGGATGTGGAACATCATTAGAAAACTCAATTAGCAGGCAATATATTTACTCTCTATGGCAAGTGAAAACACATGGTCACAATAAATGCATGTATTGTTAGTTAAGAACAAAAATATTAATCTCTTTGACCCCTTAATTTTCATATTTATGAAATTACTCTTTTGTACAAGGTGTTTTAAGTATTATTACATAAGGATCCCTAGTGTATTGTTTTTCATCTACAGATAATCCATTTTGCACTGTGGTCTGTAATATGAGGGTTGCTATATGAAGAAAGATCCTTTACCTAATGTTAGAATGGATTGCCCAGCATTGCCTCCAAAAATGTGATGTGGAAAAGCAACACTAAAGTTTCTCAAAATATTTGTCTCAGTAGCAAGGACAGAATCAGCCTGAACAAAGTAATTGTTTGCCTTTTCGATCTAGAAATTCATTTTGAGCTCTTTTATTAGAGTCAGCAAATATTTCTTATAGGCTTGTAGTATATAAGGCTCAATGAGAGGAAGTACATGTCAGGTATTAAGCAGCTTAAAGTCCCTACTGTGTCTGACAATATCAATATAAATGTGTTGATATTGGATTTTATTGGGTTAACCCATCCTTTTAGGTGTATTTTCTGTTAATTCAAGGTTCAAATTTCCTATCAAGGATTCTTCTATCCTCTCAAAGAATCCCCTGGTCTGCCTGGGATTGCCCTGAGTTATGACCAGTGGACAGTGTACTAAGGAAAAGCAATAATATATTTAGAAAAAATTTCAGAGATGCTATATTTCATGAGTAGCCTTAATCCATAAATTCCTCTTTAAATAATTTCTTAGAGTCTACATACAGAAGCACAACCAGTGGAGTTCATATAAAAGGCCAGTATTGAATAGATACTTATTAAACATTTGTTGAGCTAATGAATAATAAAAGGAAGTGAAAAATTGGGAGCTGAAAAGAAAGCATTCATTTGTAGAATATCCTAGAGTTACCCCAAATCACTTAAACTTAAGTGGAACATGCTAAGATTGATGGAAACAAAACAGCTGCCAAGTATTTGGAAATTTCAAGAGGGGAATAACTGTTGTTAACATTTCAGACTATTTTAAATATGAAACTTGGAGAAATCTTCTTCCCTCTTTTATTACCATCAGGCTAAATTAGCTACATTTTTTTATGCCAAAAAGAAAGTATTTTAGAAGAGATCTAACTTAAATAAACATATTCAGCCCGGCGAGCAGAACTCAGTGGTTAAGCATCGACCTAGTACCCAGGAGATCGCTGTTTGGTTCCCCGTCAGGGCACATGCCCGGGCTGCGGGCTCAATTCCCAGTGTGGGGTGTGCAGGGGGCAACCGATCAATGACTCTCTCATCATTGATGTTTCTCTCTCTCTCTCCCTTTCTCTCTCTGAAATCAATAAAGATATATTTAAAAAAAACACACATAATCAACTTCATCTCTAAAAAAGTACAGTATAAAAATGTCCCACAAAGTCATTGCTTCTTGTTCAATGTTCTAACTAGAAAACTAAATCTACCTACAACAATGCTACAGCTCTCAGCTCTCATCTCACATCTGTTCCTCATCTTAAGCCTTTAATTATAATTCATATAAACTGTAATTACTATTTTCATTATTACTCAAAGGGACTCATTGTCTTTATTTTTTATATGCAAAGTGCTTATTACGCATCCCACACATTTTTGAAGTTGTCTTGTAAAGTGTTATTCTCTAATTGCATTAGGTTTGTATGCTTTGTTTCTCTTAACTGGTAGAGAAATCCTTTGCAAACAGGACAGCACGCTGTATAGTCCCCAGTGTCAAGCACAGTGGGCCCTAAATAAAAACTGATGAATCCAATTAAACAAATAATGACATAACAGCAAGGGTGACATTCTTTATGTGGTAATGACACAGATGGAATCATTTTTAAAGAGGAAGTACTAATGAGACTAACAGCCACTCATTGGACATAACCAGCGTTAAGATGCTTGGATTAATATATTTTCCAAGAAGTGACGTGCATGTGCTCTTACTACGCAAAACCAAAATGTTCAGTGATCAATGTAAAGTTTCTCTTCACATTTATACCAGAATAAACTATGAACGCATATCAATTCCTTCACATACATTCTGTGATTTGGATTGTTTTGGTTATCTGTTACTGTATAAAACAAGTTGCTTCAAACAACAATCTTATTTTGCTCACAATCTTGTGGGCCAGGAATAGTGGAAAGGCCCAGCAGTTTAGTGCGTCTCCAATCCATGTGGTGTGGCCTGGGCAGCAGGAGCTAGAGGATCCCACACATAAGGTGGTTTCTCCACTCACGTGTTTGGTGCCTTGGTGCTCTTCAGCCCGTCTTCCTCTCTACATGGTATCTCATCCCCTAGGGTCTCCTCATATGTCTCAGGCTTCTCACAGTATGGTTGTCTCAGGATAGTCAGATCTCTTATAGAGCAGTTGGCCTCCAACAATGTTCCAAGAAAGAGGAAGGGAAACTAAGTCTTTTAGGTCAGGGCCTGAAACTTCACTTCTGTTGTTTTCTTTGGTCGAGACAGTCATGGATTCTGCCTCAATTCAAGGAAACTGGACATAGAGCCAACCCCTCTTCTCAACGAAAGGAAAATTTTTAAAAAATTACACATGAAATCTGCCACATGAGTTTATCATCTTCCTATAAAACTAGGTTTCTGTGTGAAAACTGTCAACTTGGTTTATCTTGGACACATGAGCTTCTGGACACATTTGGAGCTTATGCCCAAATGAACACTCATATTCAAGCTAAACAAATTCCCTGGGCTAAGATGAAAACTTTTCTAGAACTGCTTTGAAGTAGGCAGGATCAAGAGGTGCCTCTTCTGCAGTGTCCCAAACTACTCTCAACACACTAGTTTTTCCTATGTCTTTCTGTTGTATAGCCCAGGTTCGTAAGCTAGAATTCATGGTTCTTCAGGAATGGACTTCAGAGGTCCAGAATTCCCTAAAATTGTAACAAAACTTTGTATGTATGCCCTTTCCAAGGAAAACAACTATCAGTTTAATAAACTTCTTTGAACAGTTTTTATTCTCCAGAAAAGATTAAGAACCACCCTGCCAGAGGATTCTATGCTCATTTTCCCCCCTTTAACTTTCTGTTTGTGAAATGTATTCATTGTCAGTTGAAGACCACAGGATGTACTCACAGTCCTCTATCAAGGCCAGCAGCTCTCTCCAGGCACAGCAAAGGTGCGATGCATGCCTGGTGTGAAGAGAATGTGATGTGGCTTACTGATGGCTAGCTGTAATATTCTCGCCCTCAAATTGCTGAAACTTTAAATAAAAAATTCAGTGATCGAATATTCAACATTCAATACAGATATGGGTAATTTCCAGAAATATTTATTGGCTGTTAATGAGGCAAAATATCTACAATGTAGGAATTTCTTTCATTCAATTTAATTAACTAGCATGGTAAACATCACCATGAATAATTTTGAAAAAAGAAATGAAGTCAGGGCCTCATTCCTCTCTTTCTCTTACACAAAGGTCGGCTGGATAAAATTCAGCCTTCTACTGTAACTGAGATCAACAGGTAGGTTTTAATTTGTGGTGTGAACACCTGTTATATTTACCATTTTAATATTCTACCTCTTTTCTGGAAACAGGACTACTATTTCCTAAGAGGGATCCATTTCATGTGGTTCACATAAGGCTGTTTTCACCCACTTCCCTGCCCAAAGGGATGGCTAGGTAACTGGGCCAAGCTAATCACAGAGCCCCATTCCATGGTCTACTATGATTGGTCTAAGGATGGGCATATAATCCAGCCTGAACCGAATTCTCCCTGGGAAATTTCTATTAGGTCTAGTGAGAAATATACTGTCTTTTTAATGCGGCTGCCAAGATATCAAGATATGAATCTTGGCCTTCTAAGACTATTTTGACCGAAATGTGAAAGAGTCTAAAAAATCAAAAAGGAAATGGAGGTTGTGACATTGTATACCCTTTGAATTCATCCTTGCATGAAGCTTTGTGCTTCTGCACTTCTCTTTTTTTTCACTAAAGGACGTTAATGTGGAGTTTCTGCCCCTGGATAGACAAGAACTTATTAATACAATGGGGCTGCTAAAAAAATTCCATTATTGAATTAGATGAGATTTAGACTTGGTATAAACCCTCTTTACACTTATTCATCTAAGACACAAAACCTCATTGATGATTTGTTTTTATAGGACTCCAAGCAAAAAGGACATATGTAATGTCATAGAATCATAAAATATAATAAGTGAAAAGGAACTTGGAGGTCGGTAATTACTTTCTTTTCATTTCTATTACATGGAATATCTTTTTCCATCCCTTCCCTTTCAGTCTGTGCGTGTCTTTTGATCTGAAGTGATTCTCTTGTAAGCAGCATATATGTGGGTCATTTTTTCAATCTATTCTGCCACCCTTTGTCTTTGGAGCATTTAGTCCATTTAAATTAGAGTAATTACCTTCACTGTTCCTTTCTTCTTTTCATGATCTCTTTCCTTTTGATTTGTTGGTTCTTTTTAGTGTTTTTATTGCGTTCCTTTTCTTTTTTCTTTTTTTATGTATATTTTGTGTCGTTTCCGTTTATGGTGACCATGGTGTTCCTATATATTCACCTATATCTATAGCAGTCTATTTTAAGCTGATAGGCATTTAAGATCAATCACATTCTAAAAGCACTACATTTTGCCCGGCTGGGCATGGCTCAGCAGTTGAGCATCGACCTGAGATCTAGGAGATCGGGGTTCGATTCCCCGTCAGGGCACATGCCCGGGTAGCGGGCTCTATCCCCAGTCGGGGGTGTGCAGGAGGCAGCCGATCAGTGACAACTGTCTCATCATTGATGTTTCTATTTCTCTCTTCCCCTCTCCCTTCCTCTCTCTGAAAATCAATAAAAATCTATTTAAAAAATAAAAAATGGTCCTTTTAATTAAAAAAAATAAAAGCACTACATTTTTATTCCCCCCTCCACACTTTATATTTTGATGTCATATTTTATGTCTTTTTGTTTTGTGTATCTCCTGATTATTTATTGCAGTTATAGTTAATTTTGCTACTGTTGTCTTTTAACCTTTCTAATAACTTATTAAGTGGTTGATTCACTGTGATTATTGTATATCATCAGTCTGAGTAATACCTTTTAGATACATCCCCTTGAGCAAGGGATACAAAAACAAAAATAAACAAATGAGACTTTATAAAACTAAAAAGGTTCTACACAGTGAAAAAAACCTTTGACAAAACAATAAAGACCACCTACTAAATGGAGGACATATTTGCAAATGATGTATTCAATAAGGAGTTGATCTCTGAAATATATAAGAAACATATACAACTCAATAACCAAAAATAAACAAACAATCAATGGTAAAATGGTCAGAGGGCATCAAAAGACATTTCTCCAAAGAAGACAAACAGACGGCAAACAGACATATGAAAAGATGCTCAACACCAGGGATCCTCAGCGAAACGCGGGTCAGAGCCGCACTGAGCTACCACGTCAGTGAGCCAGGTGCGCCCCCCGCGGGCTGTCGCACTCTCCTGCTGTGGTCGAGCCTTGATTGCTGTTGGCGGCACTGGGAGGAACTGACCCCAAGCTGACTGGCTGCAGGGACAGGCTGTGACTATCCGGAGGAGCTGTTAGGCAGGAATGGACCCTACAGAGCAGGCCTTGTTTCAGTGGGGCTTTGCCCCTGAGTGTGTCGCTCATGGAAGTGGTAGGGTTGTAATCTGGTTTGGTCTGAACTTGTCCGCTGGGTGCACTGGCTCTGGGGTCACCTGGGAGGGACAAGGTCAGCCACCACCCATGCCCTACCTGGGGCTACTCGACATGAGCCACAAAGGAATCTGTGGATGGCTGCTACTTGTATTGGGTTTGGAGGTGCCCAGGAGAGCCCAAGTCAAGTGCTGCCCTATTTTGATTTCCTTGTTCTCCAGCCCCTTTCCTCTGAAAGAAGCACTTGCTCTGAGTAGGCAACCTAAATATCTAGAAGGTTATCTGCACAGACGAGTGACAGTTATCCACCTTGTATCCTCTCAAGTAATTTCAAGGAAGAAAATAAAAAGCAGAGTTAGGCACTCTGGCTCAATTTTATATAATTTATAAATCAAAACATCCATAGCATCAGGACTAGAAAAATAGCAGTAAGGGGAGATCTTACTTTTGAGCTCAGAAAGGAGAACAAGGAAATACTTGACAACAGACATTAATGCTGCCCCACAATATATGTGGTTCTCCCTTCCCTTCTCTGGGCGCACAGGTCACTTCCCTGACCTCTTAAGTTAAGCATGGCTAACCATGTGGCTAGACATTGTCAATAAAATATCAGTGAAAGTTATGTGTGTCACCTCTGGGCAAAATTGTTTAAGGCCTTTTGCATGATTCTCCATGTTTCCCTCTCTCTGCTGCAGCGGCTGGTGACATTGCTGATGACAGATTCCCCATCATCTGGGTCCCTGAATAAGGAACACATGGAGTAAAGCCCCAACTAGCCATGATAAACACTAGCATGAATGAGAAGTGAATCTTCTTTTAAGCCCCTAAGGTTTGGAGTTGTTTGTTGCTTTAGAATCTTTGCTATCCTGACTGATACACACACCAAACAATGGTGATGGGAAGAGCGATGACCCCAATTGAAAGTAGGAAATTGGAAGGACACATCTTGTATTGAAAATACTTCCTGTACTTGGTATAACACTAGGTCTTTCTAGAATTATTACAAAATGGGTATTAGCATATCTATTTTTTAAAAGGGCTTAAGTCTTATTTAAAAATCATTCTTCCAGAAACAGGATTCAAAAGAGATCTCTCTAAATAAAAGACCAGGTATAATTTGCTAAATGGTTGGTGATGTCAAGAGAGGAGTAACGGAAAAGTTTAAACCTTTTTAGATATCTAGTAGTTCTAAAAAGGGTAGCTTATTCAGAATGAGCTAAAATTCAATTTCTTAAAAAAAGAAGTTTTTCCACTGAGTCAAGGAGGCCTCTAGAATAGAAGATAGGCAGGCAGTCAGGGAGCAGCACAGTAAATGAAATAATTCCATATGGGAAAATTCCAAAAAGAAATGTTAAAAATAAAGTTTCAATAATTAATTCAAAATAAAATCTCCTTCCTTCATAAGAACGACGTCAAATTATTTCCCAATTTAGGACAGCACCCTAACAAGACCAATAGGTTTGAAGACATGGGGAAAGGATGAGCAGCCCTCAAAGATGACATTGAGTCATGACAACCTTTTGTTGAAATCCTGCAGCAGAAAATCAATTCACTTACTGAGAAATCATTAGAGATGAGCCAGAAGTTCCCTAGCTACAAAGGAGAAGGACATTAAAAGACAAAGCTGGCCAACTATTTAAGAAAGGGAGAAGGGACAGAAAATTTTTAGAATAATAATATTACAATAAGAAATGAGACTTTCCAATGTTTGATTAATAACCAGAAGGAAGAGAGACAGACATGATATAAGAAAGTTTAGATGGAGCAAATTAACTATTGCAATGACCTAGACAAAATATTCACAGTACAAAACTCAGGAGACTGTTATAACCAAATAAACATACTGCTAAATTCTAAAAAATATCACTGGAAACACCAGGAGAGAGGGATATGAAAGCAGTAAGAGCTATTCCGGCAATGGCAAAACTCTGAATCATAGCATTTTCTTTTTTGAGTGCATGCTGTGAAGGGGGTTGGAGGTGGAATTTATACCTTCATACCTTTGTTTCATTTGATCAGAACACTGTGACTTTTTTATTTTAATTTGAACGTTCTTAAGGGAGACATGAACTTAGTCATCTAAATACAATTTCCCTCACTTCCTACTGTTCTATACCTCAAATAGATATTACCTATCTTGCCTCTGAAGGGATTTTCTGCTTTACAAAAAAATTAAAGATACATTTTATTAAAACAGAGTCTTAAATCAGAAGTACCTTCGTAAGACACTACCTATGGGGTACAGGGGAGTATAAAAATGAGGCGAGGGGGAGAAAGGGAAACAAAATGAATAGCAATACATTAATAAGATTCTGTACTTTATGCTATCTCATGAAATGTATTAAAATATCTAAAACACTTCTAAAAGGGAACACCTGTAGTTCTTAAACACTTGGAGAGTGTAACATCATTTATAAGAGTTTATACTTTTCATTCATTTTAGTATCTTAAAATAAGATTATTTCCAAATACTATCCTCTGAGAGAGTTCAGTTTATTATTTGCAATAAGAACATTAATACTCTCGGACATCTGGATCAAAATGCAAAGAAGAATGAGGGACCGGATAGAAGGCTTAATGGTTTGTTTTCTTATCTGACACATAACTCCTCAGGTGAAGTTCAAAGAGATGATTTCTGAGATGCATTTAGAAAAACAATGAGAAAAAAGTGCATTAATACCATTTCATATCTTGAAAACTAATGATGCATGGAGAAATACTTAAAAATATCAACTGATACTTATTTATTCTCAGTCATTTCTAGTTGTTGCAAGTTGCCCAGCAGCATTGCTCACAGTGTAGAAAGCATCATTCGCTGCGCTGTGAGTGTACGTAAAAGGCAGCAAGGGGAGGAGAAGAGGGAGGTGTAAATCTATCCTGAAATCGAACAGTCATTGTTCACCTTTGAACTTTAAAATAGAGCTACGTCCATAGCAGATAACAAGTATAAAATCCAAAGAATGTTTGATTTGCAAATGCCAGGGTCTTGAAAAATGATTTTTTTAGATAGTTTTAAACCTGGGTTTGCCTTTCCAGAGAAAATCCTGGCTGATGTAGGGAACAGTGCTCCTCACGCCTTGGGTCACAGAGTGGGGAGAATGCTGCACGGTGAGGCTGAAGAAGCTTTCCCACCTAATAAGAACCTTTCGAGAAAGCAGCAAGGAGTTTGCAGAGGGTTGGGAGAACAGATTTTAAAAAGTTAGATCTTAAGGTGGGATCTAATGACATTTTAACTTTTTTGCCCACTACAATTTAACTTTGAAACCACAGGAAGGAAGAAATAGAAACTCCTACATATATTTGGAAACCCAGAAGTAGAAAAGGGTTGTATCCCATTTCCAGCTTGGAAGTCTGCAAGGAGAAGGCTTGATAGAGTGTCACTAGTCACACCCAGGGTGAAGTCAATAGAGTATATATGATATTTCAGGTGGTTTAAGCAGAGAGAATCTGAGGTAGTCCGTCCTGTTTGACTCCATACTGACATGGAGGAGATAAAACAATGTTTTATGTGCCCCAGGGGGAAAGAAGTAACAGATGACTTATAGAGGAGGCCAGGCAGCCCGTCTCCACGAAGGGTAGGGAGCTCTATAGTCAAGCTGAAGACAGATGGTGGACCTGAGCAAGTCTAAGAGGATGAGCAGTATTGGTGAGAGAGAAGAGGGCCCAAAGCAAGGGAAAACATTGGGTGTTCCTCCCTCAGCCCTACCCTGGAGCCATCGCCCACCTTGCCTGTGACAGGAGAACAGAAGACCAGCTAGAAAAGCCATGGACCTCAGCATGGGTCGTAGTGAAGACAGAGTCATATTCCCAAGACCACACAGGCTCCTAAAGTAAAAAATGTTTGAAGAAAATCAGGAGTGTCGTGCAAATGTAAAATGAACATGTGCTAAAGTTTTATTCAATTTATTAATTAAGGAGAGAACCAGGAAGATGTTAAAATCTGTTCAGGAGTGAATTTGAAGAAGCTTAATATATAGACAGCCAGGAATGCTGAACTGAATTTGCTAACAGATGCAAGCTCGTTTCCTATCCTACAGGATCATAAAACACAATGAATGGCATTACCTTTACTATAGGGCAGAAATCAACCACATTTCTATTGGACCAAATTCATTCGCATTGTCACAAACAAGAGTCACTTGCATTACTATCAGTTTCCTACAACTTACCTTCTCCAAGTTGTAAAATAGGCTAGTCAATAGAAAGTCAACGTGAGGTGCACACAATGACAATGCCTACCATTCGACTGAAAAACCTCCCAGGAATTCCTTCTGCCTGTTTTTAAGTCTTGGACATTTTTTCCTGGCAGTTTGTTCCACTCAGTTGAACTCAGCAAGAACCCATAGCAGATGGTCTTCTGCTGATTCCAGGAAAGTACATAATCCCCCAGGACATTAGATTACCCCACGCAGAAGAATGTGGGGCACAAGAGGGGGGAAAGAGGCATTAGGCTAGGAAACTAAATTTTAAATTAGAATCAACTGTATTTCCCGGGATTAGTCGGATTAAGTCTCTCACCTCTCAGGTAGAGCCTTTTAGAGCTACGCAATATCCAGTTATCTGGGGATAAAGATGGTCACATTCCTCTGGTTTTGTGTTTCCATCTTGTGTCAGGTGTGCATGTGGCTGTTCCCTACACTTCGGCTCTTTCTGAAGAGAAGAGGGATATAAATTACTTGCCTCACTACTGGGACTTTTCAGTTTGGGATACGCCTCTCCTCAGACGGGGTGCGCTCTGACCTGCTCTGTGCCGCGCAGAGAGCTGCCTGCTGGTGTGGAGGTGCCTGTGGCTGCACAAGTCTGTCTGGTTTAAGCCCATCTGAGCCACACCCTCTAATCTAAGACATCAGTTATGAAACGAATATTTTGTTCCCCATATATCTGACTCATCCCTGTGTACTGAAAGGTCACTGGTTCGATTCCCGATCAGGATACATGCCCAGATTGAGGGTTTGTTCCCCCTCGGGGTATGTATGGGAGGCAACCAATTGATATTTCTCTCATATTGATGTTTCTCTCTCCCTCTCCCTTCCTCTCTCTCTAAAAATCAATTAAAACATATTATTCAAAAGTGTAATTGTTTTGGTTTTTTAATACTTTTCTGCCTCCCTTGTCTTCAGAAGTAATTGAGACATAAATATGAGTCAGACATATGGAAAACAAAATTTTGGGAGGGAAAAAGGAAATATATAAAATAAATAAATTAGGTGCATCAATACCATGGAGAATGATGAAGCCATGAAATTGATCATATAGACTATTCAATGACATGGAGAGAAGTTCATAATAGGATGTGAATTTGAAAAATCAGATTATAATATATAATATGGTCTAATTTTGGTTTTATATAAGATACACATACATTGAAAAAGAACCAGGCCCGGCTGGTATGGCTCAGTGGTTGAGTGTTGACCTATGATCCAGGAGATCATGGTTCGATTCCCGGTCAGGGTACATGCCTGGTTGAGGGTTCAATCCCCAGTAGGGGGTGTGCAGGGGGCAGCAGATTGATGACTCTCTCTCATCATTGATGTTTCTCTCTCTCTTTCTCTCTCCCTTCCCCTCTCTGAAATCAATAAAAACATTTTTAAAAAACCCAAAAAAACAAAACCAGAAGGCACAAGTAAATGATAATTGTTATTATCTTGGATACTGGGAGTAGTATGAAATATTTTTAATTTTCTTCAGATTGTTCTCTGTTTTCAAATTTTTATAAAATAATGTTTTTCTAAGCAAAAAATATAGCTATTATAAATGAATGCATATAGCTTCTCTTTTTTTCTTCTCCCTACCCATAAGCACCGTAAAAGTAATGCTGAAAATATGTTCCAGATTTCTGTTTGAGCTCTAGTCTTCTGTGGCTGAGTACACCAAGTCATCATTCCATCATGATGAAAGACAGGATTTCTTTGTGTAAAGCAGCTTCCCAAAGTGCTGCAGGGCGATGAGAGATCCTCATTGAAATAATAGCTAAACTCTTGAGAAGATGGACTGGCTTTCCAAGCACAAAGTTAAACAGAGATTCTGGAAGACTGTAAGTCTCCTGTGAACATCAGTTACAAATGAGTCCTTTGTTTTTAATATTGTATCTCATGTTAGAAAGAATAAAGAGCATCCCATGTCCATTTAACACAGGTTCTCGGGCATTGTAACGATGATGTGTTTGCAGCTCTCGTCCTACTGACTTCCCATGTAATCAGATAAACGCCTCTTTGGGAACACTGAGGTATAGCTTTAAATATGTCAAGCGTATTCTATTTTACATCCGTATCATAAAAATATTTGGTGAAACTAAACCATAGAGATTCTCACATATACATTAAAGTGGCAGTTCAATGAATTTAACTTTTTCTCAGGCAACATGTCTGCTTTATCCACCAATAAACTAATTGTAAATACATTATCACCAGGGAAAATCCTAATAGAAAATAAGGTGCAACATATTCCATATTTATCACAGGCCTCCCTGCTGGTAAGAAACGAAGCAGCTTTCAGAAAACTGAAGCATCCGGCAAGTGTGCGTGAGGGGTGCGGGTGAGGTGGCCCACCGAGAGGCAGGAGGAGTGGATGAAACACGGAAATAGAATGTATTTCTCCCGAACCAACCCCTGTCAAACCTCAAGAAGAAGAAAAGGAGAAGCAAAAAGTATAGAAACCCCAGTTTGTGTTAAAACATTTGTTCGTTGTTTCTGCAAATATGTGTTAAGGGCTTGTGATGCGTATGGGAGGCAGTGGGGCTCGGGGGGTAGAACCCGGGCTTTGGCTTCACATGGGCCCAGGCGGGACTCAGCTCAGCCACTTGGAGCCTGGCTGCTTTGGTTTAGCTGCCTACCCTCACTGACCTTTGTTTATTCATAACAAGAAGTGTATTCCTACCTACAGTTTATTTTAGATATTATTTGAAATATTAAATGAAATAATGAATTAAAACTCTTAGCTTATGGATTAAGAGCTTAATCGATGCTGGTAAATGTTAATATTATCTATTATTATTATTATTACAACAACTGCTACTACTAGTGCTACGATTGTCCTGTACTTGGTTTCCTAGAAAGGAAACCACAGACGTGGAATAATCGGTGCAGATCCCACAGACTGTCCTAGTCCTGAAGGAGAACAGATCACGTGCAGATGAAACGTTAAATAACCAACCAAGTACCCCGCGAGGCAGGAAGATCCAGGAACACGGGGCTCACGGGGGGCAGCACAGCGGAATGGTTAAGACTGCAAACTCCGCCGGAGTCCATTGCTTCTCTGTAAATCCTGGTCCTGCACCTACTGACCAGCTGTGTTACCTGAGGCTGGTTATTAATCCTCTCTGTGCCTCTGTTTCCTCAAATGTAAAATGAAATGACCCTTAGGGGGTCATTGGGAGGATTGTATGAATCACTTATGACAGTGCCTGGCACAGACAAAAGGTTTAATAAATGTTAGTGATCATTACATACTTCTTTGCATTCAGCTTAAGACCCAGTAACGTGCCACAGCTAATTGTTGATTTGCCAGAAGTAGTGGTAGGACTACCAGACCACAGCCTGTAACTGCAGTGTCATTAATTTATAATTGAAGGAGAAAGTGATTTCGGGCTATAGAAGTAAAATGAATGCTTCTGCAGATATCAAAATTGACAGTTTAAGAAAAGGAAGTAAGACGTATTGAATAGCAGCTATGGAGCAGTACATAACGTAACATGATGAACTAAATGCAGTCCATTTATACCGAGCATCCCTGCCCCTGGGAGAGTAGGTTATACTTGACTCACACCCTCAGCTTCTTGATTTGACTGAGTCCAGTGATAGCCCCCAAGCTCTCTCGACTCCTAGTACTTTACTCTGTTCTTCAGACTGTATCCATTGCCCTGTGATATGTTCATCACCTTTCCATGGGGAAAGTAAAAGGATGGAGGTTTTCTGTAGTCCAGAAACTTTGGGAAACACTGATAAACAAAGTTAAGCAGGTTTCTCAGAGGTTTTTTATATATAAATCTCCAGGAGAGAATGGGACGCATACACAGGACTTCGCCCAACATATTGGACCATGGAATCCTTTTCTCATAAAAATCCTATCAATGTCTTCTATTGCACAGAAAGGAGTTGAGCATATGCTGCTTTAATTGAAAGGAAAAGCCTCCTTGGCAAAATAACAGGTAATATGGAGGATATTTACATACTTTTAAAAAGGGGGAATTAATGTTTTGAATCCCACGAAATGCCAGAAACTTAAACAACCAGTTGTATAATTAATGTAGCAACTGCATTGTGTTTTATCACTAAGGTCTTACAGATGAAGAATTTGAAGCTCAAAGTTTAAAACAATGTCACACAGCTAGTAAGTAAAGGAGGCTGCAGCTTCCACTAATTGAAATGCTTCTTAAATATCTGGAATTGCAAACTGGGAGAAACAAAAACTGGCAAATGAAAGAGAAAGACAACTGAACATGTATGCACAACTTATATGTTTTTCTTTTTGTTATTTCACCACCCATCCCCCTCCAAAAAATCATGTTAACTGAAATCCACTGAGAGTAAAAGGGAAAAAATAGTAAGTCAATACAAGAAGAACAGAACAAATGCAAAGTGCCCTAAGAAAAAGCACAAGATGCCACAGAAAATATTGACTATGTTTTTTTCACATTTTAGGACCATAATTTCTTTACCCCCACTAATTTTCATAGCACGTCCAGTGAGGTACTGAGTCTGTATTTCAATGGCTCTGGTTTTCTTTGAATATGGAACCAGTAAAATGAAGACACTTTTTTTTAAAAGTATACATTGATTTCAGAGAGAGGAAGGGAGAGAGAGATAGAAACATCAATGATGAGAGAGAGTCATTGATCGGCCGCCTCCTGCACACCCCCTACTGGGGATCAAGCCCACAATCCAGTCATGTGCCCTGACCGGAAATCAAACCTCGATCTCTTCTGGATCATAGGTCGATGCTCAACCGCTGAACTACGCCGGCCAGGCAAGAGAGACACATTTTAAAAACTATTTGGATTGAAAGAGGGAGTGGGATCTGGAATCAGCATTGAACATTTTTTCCTGATGAAATTTATATATTATATATCTCCACATATGTCAGATACAACACACACACACAATGCATATGAGTAACTAGTACTATTGTTCACTGAATATCTTCCAACTGTGCCCGCTTATGTAAACTAACAATTATTTTTATAAATTGGATATAGTTGATTATTGGATCAGAGGGCTTGACACAGGTGAATGATTTCTTGAGAGGCCACCACTACCCTCTGGAATAAGAACACCCAAAGGAACTTTAGTGACACTGTACTGCATATTCCCTCCCCTTAGGAAATCTAAATACTCTAAGGCCTACGGCCAAGAGCAGTGAAATTGCCAGGTTCTGGTCAATGAACCACTTTTGCAATACCCAGGGCTACTAGGGTCAGACATTATTTCTCGTAAGGAGCACTAATGTAATTTATGACTTAACAGAAGATCACCTTTCTGAGTCAGTGACTGCTACCTAATTGCTTGAAGGATTCTTCCAGGCAAGTGGTCTAGAAACCTTTTACTTATTGCAATCTCTAAGCTTTTAAAAATCTTTTTCCTCTTACATATCTTGGAGAATGTGAAACAACACAACACAGCTTGTAGCTTTGAGAGCATTTCCCCACACAAAACATTGTCTTACTTCTCACAATAACCTTATAGTAGGTAAAGCGGGTACTTTTGTTCCCATTTTTAAGATGCACCAACTGAGGCTTATACAGCCACAGTGAAGCAGGACTCCAAAGGTCAAGTCAAGCATCCTTAGTGCCACGATCTCAGGACTCTGCATGGAGAACTGGGAAGCAAAGTGGAACCACCACTGAGAACTGCACCTCCGAAAATCTTTGGTTTCTGTTCCTACATTTCACAGATATTTTTCTGAGGCAGATTTGTACCACGGCTACCATACACAAACATTCTGATCGAAAAGTCACGTTCGTGTATCTACAGAGCGGGTAACTTTATAAACTGTGTTTTTTTGTTTTCTTCTTTCGTGAAATAGCCTGAAAACAGCTCCCCCTTGCTGTCTTTCAGAACATATCTTCCCCAAAATGAAAACGCAGAGCTCGCTTAAGAGTCTTTCTGCCTCTCTGGGGCTGCAGCTGAGCTCCAGCGGTGCAGAGTGACTGCTAGGTAGGTAGGTGGTCTTCCCTCTCTACTTGCAGAGCGCGTCCTTCCTGCCTGGACACTGCCTCTTTCTCACCCCCCTCCCGCCTCATACCCCCCAGGGCAGCAGCCTGGCAGTTTTTCCGCTAGGGTGCCCAGGACAGCGCTGCCTGGGTGGCCCATCTCCGGCAGCTGCTTTCTGCCCACTCGAAGTCCCCGCGATTTAGCAATAACCAGACGATGTCCCCACGGACTACTGTGGCCCAATTCCCGTCCATCCCCCATGTGAGAATCAGGCTCCCCCCTGCCCCCCAGAAAACCCCAGGAATCTAGTATAGCGAGAACTCCCGAAGTGTCCCCGCACCCCCACCCCGGACCCTGGGTGGGGGTGGGGTGGGGACTGGAAAACAGGGAGACGTTCCTTTTCCTGCAGATACACGCACGGCGGTCCTGCGGGCTGCAGCGAGACGAGCGAGCGCGCCTTCCTGCCCGCAAACAGGCAGAGTAACAAAGAGCCCGCAAAGAAGTTGCTGGGGAGAGCGCGCCCTCCAAGTCACCCAGCCGTTACCCAGAAGAGGAGAGTGGGGAGCCGCGAGGCGGGGAGAGACGGGATTCTGGTAGCCAAATTGCCGTGGGAATCCAATCAGTCAGGCTCACCGCCGAGGAGGAACCTGGGCTGGAGGAGGTGGAGCCCGGCGCCTAAGCAGGCCCGGAGCGCGCACGCGGGGCGGTGGCCTCGGCGTTCCTAGGCAAGGTGTTGAACGCGACCGTGGAAGTCACACGCGGGGTGAAGGCGGCTGCTGAGGGAGGCTGGAGGACGTGGTGGTAAGCCCAGAAAAGGCATGACCCGTCCTGTTCAACAAGATTTTTGGAAGACAAGAAACGGGAAAGCGACAGGATCCCGCCTATTACGCTGAAGAGTAGGCAAGTCTCCCGGCCCCACCCCTGCAGCCGCGATGCGCAGGGGACAAATCACCAGCGAAAGGAAGGGAACATAAACAGCCCCCGGGAAGGGGGTAGGGAGGTGGGGAGAGTAGGCACCGAGCAGTCTCCAGCCACTGGGGCGACAGGGAGCGCGTACTGGGGAGACAGACCCCGCCTCAGTGAGTGAGTTTGGAGCCCGCAGCTCTCAGAGGCTCCGCGCGCACCGCCCCGGCTCGGTGCGGTTGAGAAGGCGCAGGGCAGGAAAGGCGGCCCGCGAGGGAACCGAGGGCGCGCAGCTCGCGGGTGGGACCCCGCGCGGGGCGACGCCGGGGGCGGGAGGAGCCGCGAGCGGCGAGTGCGGAAGGGAGGGCGCGGGGCAGGAGCGCACGCCCGCGGGCGCGGGAAGGCAGCGAGCCTCCGGGGAGGTCCAGGGGGCGCTGCATGAACAGCATGCGTTTCGACAGAGGCCCCGGTGCGGGGCCCGCGGGCAACTCCAGCCGGTGGTGGCCGACCACCGGCGGCGCCAACACCACTGCGGAGACGGAGGCGCTCGGGGAAGGCGCGGGGTCCAAGAGGGACGCGCGCAACGAGGAGCTGGCCAAGCTGGAGATCGCGGTGCTAGCTGTGACGTTCGTGGTGGCCGTGGTGGGTAACAGCAGCGTGTTGCTGGCGCTGCACCGCACGCCCCGCAAGACGTCCCGCATGCACCTGTTCATCCGCCACCTCAGCCTGGCAGACCTGGCCGTGGCTTTCTTCCAGGTGCTGCCGCAGCTGTGCTGGGACATCACCTACCGCTTCCGGGGCCCCGACGGGCTGTGCCGCGTGGTGAAGCACCTGCAGGTGTTCGTCATGTTCGTGTCGGCCTACATGCTGGTGGTCATGACCGCCGACCGCTACATCGCCGTGTGCCACCCGATGAAGACGCTGCAGCAGCCCGCGCGCCGCTCGCGCCTCATGATCGCCGCCGCCTGGGCGCTGAGCTTCGTGCTGAGCACGCCGCAGTACTTCGTCTTCTCCGTGGTCGAGGTGGACAACGTCACCAAGGCCCGCGACTGCTGGGCCACCTTCATCCAGCCCTGGGGCTCCCGCGCCTACGTGACCTGGATGACCGGCGGCATCTTCGTGGCCCCGGTGGTCATCCTGGGCACCTGCTACGGCTTCATCTGCTACCACATCTGGCGCAACGTCCGCGGAAAGACGGCGTCGCGCGAGGGCAAGGGCGCGGCGGGCGCGGGCGGCGCCTTCCACAGCGGGCTCCTGCTCGAGCCCTGCGTCAGCAGCGTGAAGACCATCTCCCGCGCCAAGATCCGCACGGTGAAGATGACTTTCGTGATCGTGACGGCGTACATCGTCTGCTGGACGCCGTTCTTCATCGTCCAGATGTGGTCGGTCTGGGATGAGAACCTCCCCTGGGTCGGTAAGTGTCGGGGCGACGGAGGAAGGTGCTGGGATGGAGCCGTGGGGGCGGGGAGGGGAGTCATTTTCAGAATAGTCCCCCTAGGGCAGCTGTTCTTTAAATTTCTGGGTGCATGAGAATCACACCTTGGCTGAAATGATCAAAAAGGCAGATTCCTGGGGGCCCCACCGCAGACCCTTCGAGTCGGTGGCTCTGGGATGGGGTCCTGGGATCCGCATGGGGAGCCTGCCCGTTCCCAGGACCACAAATCCAGAAACCGCGCCCCAAGGCGAGCCGCACAGCTACAAAGCAGGATGACTTTTCTCTCTCTCTCAATAAACTTTAATAACTTTTCTCCATAAAGGCCTTCATTAGGGTTATTTCTAGGAGTTTTCTATTTTTTAATGCTGTGGGAAGTTCATTTTGTAAATTACACTTTCCATTCTAGCTGGTCGTTGCTGATTTTAGATATATTGTTGCTATGTGTTGATTTTGAATCCAGCAACCATGCTAAACTTTTATTAGTGTTTTTTTTATTGTTGACACTATTACAGACGTCCCCCATTTTCCTCCCTTTGCCCACCTCCCGTCTTTCACCACACTGTTGTTTGTGTCCATGGGCTATGTCTGTATGAATGACTTTTTGCCATTCACTAACCTTTGTGTTAATTTCCCTGCTTTCAGATCTATTGGATTCAAGGAAATATTTTTACTGTCACAACTGCTTTTTGCTAGTTTGTGAAAAGTATCACAATTAATATAAAGATTTTGTAGAAATGCCCCAAGGGCAAGAGTAAAACATACATTTTGTTGTTGTTGTTCTGAAGAAAGATTCTTAAGAAGTCAGTAATTCTAATTTGGCATTTAGCTAGTGTTCCATTTCTTATAATTTTTTCTAACAACCACTTTACCAACACTCTTTTTTTGGTATTTCAAAGCAGGATTATTAATAAACTCTAAATTTGTTAGATTGATTAGTCTTTCAGCAATAACTTGACCACATAGTTATACACCTCTTCGCACAACCCTGGCAGTAGTTTATGGAGAATGTTTTTACACCTACTAGCTTGTTTGATTTTAATTCCTTCACATACTAGAAAAACTAACTTCGCAAGCATTACCCCAAAAGGAATTATTTAATATTGTATCTTGAAAAAATATTTCCTTTTAGTAAGAAGAAAAACTTTCAAAAGAATTATATTACAGGAATGTTACCAACAACTATAGTTGGGAAATGGGTATCTGGGAAGAACTGTCTTCTTGTTATTTGGGATTCGGTAGGGAGTATATGTGAAATACTTTGGAAGTTACATGTGTAAATAAAACATTTGAGAGTGAATTTAATTCAAACAAATGGGAAGTCTTGCATGGCTATAATATTACCAATGAAAAATACAACATAAATGCTATATTTTTGCTTACCATTTCCTGTCTTGCTTGGTCTTAGCAGCCTCTTAATTATTGACAATCAAATAAAAAAAAAATCAGTCTAATAATCACTTTATCTGAATTTAGGCACGATTAGTAAAATGTTCTTCACTTATGTGTACGTATATTGATGATTTCCATTATTTTTTAATAGTCATAGACATGGATCATGACCACCTTTAAAACTATAGCATCTTAGCAGAAAGTATGATTAAATGCCTGTAATTTATTCTGGCATAGCATGAGTGAGAAGACCCAGGCTTGTATTTTATAATCAAGGAAAAGTCGATGCTTGCTAATTATTGTTACCTTCAGAAAAGGCATATTACCTATTGTTCTACAATGCAAGGTTATAATGCCTATGTAGTTTACCAGTGCAAACTAACATAAAATATTTCAAGAGCCTGCTAGAATTTCCTAATTTAGCTGCTCATAATAATAATATAATTTAATTTTTTAAACCACAATCAGAGATGGTTTTCTTTGAAAATTAGAAGAATTTTCTAATTAACCAAAGAAAAGCAACTAAATATTGCATCCTTCAGGGACCTATTTCCACTGTCCCCTTCTGTATAGTTTCATTATTACAATAATACACTTTAATATTAAAAAATTTAAAACCACTATTTCAACTATCCCCTTCTGTATAGTTTCATTATTACAAGAATATGCTCTAATATTAAAAAATTTTAAACCACTAAACATGGTCCATGATGTCAGACTTTTGCCTGAGTTACTGGGATGAATGCAATTTGCTATATGTGGTTATAGACTTGAAATTTCATAAATGCTGTGTCATTGAGCACATGCTGGTGCTGGTATAAGGACACAAAATTTTTAAAAATGAATTACTAATATTCTCAGCCTCTTAAAAGTCCCACTTATTCTACTTAAATATTTTAATAGTGTTTTTAAATATTTGAATTAATTTCAAAGCATTTTGCTTACAAAAATATTTTATAAGCAAGCAATGTCCATCCACCACCTATTTCCTTGCTTGATAAACAAAAGACTTTATTTTCTATATTAACCCATAGATTTTTCCCCACTTTCATTAGTTAGTAGAAAAATAAATTTATCCAGTGCTCAATTACTTGCATTTGACTATTTGAATAATATCCCCTTATGTTTTCCTTAGAGTCCGAAAACCCTGCCATCACCATCACTGCGCTGCTGGCTTCCTTGAATAGTTGCTGCAACCCCTGGATATACATGTTTTTTAGTGGCCATCTCCTGCAAGACTGTGTCCAAAGCTTCCTGTGCTGCCAAAACATGAAGCAAGCATTCAACAAAGAAGATTCTGACAGTATGAGCAGGAGACAGACTTCTTACACTAACAACCGAAGCCCGACAAACAGTCTGGGTCCTTGGAAGGACTCACCTAAATCTTCCAGGTTCATCAAATTTATCCCTGTTTCAACCTGAACCCCTCATTCACGCAGCTGACTCTTGGGACAGACTTTCTTGCCCATTGGCTGAATCCAGGTAGCAGAAATGAGAACAAACGAACTATATGAGATAAGCATAAATCAGCCTGTTGGGTACAAGACTGTGTTTCTGGTCGCATTTTCCCATTGCTATGACCAAACGCTATGAATTGTTTTATAGAGACTGGTAATGAAAACATGCTACACTAAAATTTCAGGCTTAATTCCCAGAAATGTAACAAATTTCTAAAGGAAATATAACAGATGCTTCTAAAGGAAAAATCATAACAATCCTGACTATATATTTTGTTGTTGGTTTCTTTCCTTTTGCTTTCTTTTCTGATATAACTAAGGTTTGATTGGTTTAGAGGTTATATAACGTAGGGGTTTTATTTCTGAGCAAAGTGAGCTCACCATCAATCAGTCTTAGTGCTTGAAAAGAATTAGAAGAGACTTCAAAGAAATTGTTTCCATCCAATAAAATCAATTTATACATCAGAAAATGCAGCCTCAAACGGTGGCCTGGAGATGGAATGTTGCCTTGGAGAGGCATGAGCGTGGGATGTCTGGTTCATAGTGGAACGAGGAAAGTTCTGTTAGAAGCTGTAAATCACCTAAATCCCAAAACAGGAACTTTGGAACTGGCAGTTCCCTGCCTTAGGTTCCTCATGTTTTATTGGTTGTGAAAAGCCAATGGACTAAGGTGCTGAAGGTGAGAAAAATGCATCAACTCACTGATAATATTTTTCTTCTCCCACTGCAAGATCATTTTAAAGTCAAATTTGTATCAGGAATAGTCAATCTTATTAGAAGAGTAAAAGTGGTCTGCCCAAGGTACTATGCAGACTTTCTCTCGAACCCTGTAAACATGTTTTAACCAGTGTCAAACTATAACACTGGTATCGGACGGTACCCTTAACAAAGCAGTATGCTGGTTATTAACATGATCGTTGCTTTATGTTTGGGGAATTCAGATTCATAGATAAGAGTCTGCTAAAGAGTGACTCGGGATATGCAATGTCCCTCACATTTAATTAAAAATAACTTGGTCTTTCCTTCGGATTTCCCACCCATTTAACAGTGTCAGTAGAAGAGAGACAGGGTTTCGACTGGGATGCAGAGGGAGATGGAAAGAAAACTGCTCTGCACCTCATCTGGCTTTCTCCGTTATTAAATGCATGACTTTAGGCAAATTACTTCAAAATACATAAAGTCTGTATTTCCTTGGCTGTATAGTGGAGTTTATCACACCTCACAGGGTCCTTTTGAGGACTAAATGAAATCAATTGTGTGAAAGACTGTCATAAATAAACTGCCAAGTGCTATACAAATGCTAGCAGTTGTTTTTATTATAGTCTTGGGGCCTTCGGAATCACTCAGCCTTTTTCTGTTTACTTTTCATCAACCAGAATTTGTTGGTTTCATGTCTGGGATATGAAATCCTAAAGCTTAAATATAGCTTCGCTGATTCACTGGAAAGCACTGCCAGCGGCCCTGAGCCTGGCTTCTGCCTAACTCCAGTTTCCCAGGTTAAAGATAGAGCTTGCCTTCCTTTGAATGCAGGTAAATCAAAGCCAGCTAAGAGCTCCAGTTCCTTTCATTTGTAAACATAGATAAATCACAACACTATTTGGCTGTTGTTGCTGTATTTTTTATTAATGGAACTCAGTGGGTTTTTTCAAGCTATTTTGTCTGGCTCCTATTCCTTCTGAGAGACCATGCAATGATGTGAGGACACATCATAAATATTTTGCAGCTCTTAAAGGAAGTAATAGTAATTTTAATAGTATTGTTGGGGTTTGGGGGGTTGTTGTTTTTTTTAACTCTGTAGATAAGAACCTGGAACTGTCAACTTCATTCGTCTTCATTCTCTTGCCTTTCCAAATTCTCAGGCCTTTTTACTCCCTGGATTGATATGCCTAAAAAAACTGTTTGCAAATGTTTTATAGAGATTAAGTCCTTAGGTCTTAAAATTCAGCTTTTCAAAAATCACAAATATATTTCTTAAAGGGTGCTGTCCAATGTGAGCCATAGATTAAATTAATCAATTCTTTATTATTGGAGGCATGGCCGCCTCTCAGCAACCCTGCCCTCGGTAACATTGTCAGCCCTTTTGACAACTTCTCTTTGACATTTCAAAAAATGAAAGCCTTTGGGATCGGAACAAAGATCAGCCCACTTTTTTCTAAATCTAGTTGCAAAATAATAACCTCATGGCTCTTATATAAATTGTCAAAATGCAATACAATTCAGTGTTAATCTTATTTCTAGGAACATCTGTCGGATGGGGTGCATATCAACCTACCTGGCTGTGTTTTCTCCTTTTGAATCATTAGAAGACAAGGTACAGAAAAAAAGGTGGGGGACGCCTGAAGATCTAGTGCTAGTTCTGCACTAAGCAACTATATGGGCTTATTCTCTGTGGTTTAGGCTGAGAAGCTTAACTTTTATAGTTGCTAAATTTTCTTAATGTTATGTACCAAGGAATGACATTCTTATGTCCCAAAACAGTATTCCAAATTGAAATAGTTCTGCCTATTTCAGAAGAAAGGAAAGTGTAGGTGGTAAGGAAAATGAGTGTTGGGGGGAGATTTCCCTTTCTTGACCAATGAGAAGATCTGAGAGATTATGCCAAATGAAGGCTTGCAGTGAAGAATAAAGTTTATTTTATTTTATTTTGCAGTCATCTGTGGGAAGATCCTGCAAGCACATAATATCAATGTATCTATGTGGGTATGGGGAAGTGATTAATAAATAACCTGTAGGGAGAGACTGATAGTATTATCTGTTGGGCATTTGATAAGCATTAATTGATGATGAAAGAAACATTTTAAAGTACATAATGTGCTTAATGGGTTAAATTTTGGACATGTATTTTTAAGGTATAAAACTACTCAGCTTTTATACTAAAATATCATTAGGAACGTAACTGTGAAGAAAATTAGTGCAATTCCATAGTTAATTATATACTTGTCCTACATACAGAATTTCTATCATCATCAAAACAATCTTCAGCCATGATTGAGGGAAGGGTGTGTTTTTTAAAGAGAAAAAAAAAAAAATCAAATAGTCCTAATAATATGTAGTACCCTCCTAAACATATTATAATTCCCAGAATGGACAAACCATTGATGATTAAGAAACACAAATTTAATCTGTTATTATACAAGTAAAGCAATCCAATTATATTAAAGTTCTATGGTGGGGGGTTTTTTCAGATTCTAAAACCTACATTTTTGTAATGTAATTGGACACTCAGAGCTTTAAATTATAGCTTTAGAGTTTTCTCTACCACAAAAGCATAATTAGGAGCTATCTCGGGAGACATTGAGCCTCGCCTTCACCCCACATATCAGAGATTAGTCTCCTTTAGGTCCTCATAAACCGAGCCCTTATGGATTTTCATTCTGGAGGCAACAGCTTTATTTAGAGTAAGCCCAGGGCAGGGCCATCTGAAGCAGCCACTCTCCCTCTTCCTCTCTCTCCTTCCCTGTGACCCTTTTAGTAGACCCAGTGTCATTAGCAACACTTGGAACCATGAATAACACAGAACAATAAATATTAGAGAATGATTTTTTATTACAATTTGACCTCGGCCAATTTGAGCAAAAATTTAAGAACTATTCATAAGAAGAGTTATGTCCTCAAGGCAACCTAAATAAACTGAGTCACACAAATTGTGTGAGTCCATTGTATACATAGGCATTTAAAAAATATTGTTCTAACTCAATTTTTTGGGTATAGTAAATCATCATGAATAAAAAATATATTTGACCTATAGTATGTCAGTATTAAATATATATATATTATGGCTAAAAATTAAATGCCTTTTTTATTTTATATACTATAAAATCACATCATATCTTTTACATTGATTTGTATTCTAAATAAAAACAATGTGTCATAGAGTGAGTTAAATATTTTTGTGTCCCAGGATCAAATTAGCAAATACAGAAAAGAAAATATGAAAATAAACCTGATAGTAGTAGCAGAATAATTAATAATTATTATTAATATAAAAGAATTAGCATTTCCATGCATGAAGGTAGTTGTCTTTATATCACAGGATTTATGATATATTCTATGTTGTATTAGCTCATTAGTGTAACAAATTTATTAAGAATTCATGTTGTGAATTTAGTATTCCATTTTTTGAACTGTTTCTCAAATATTCTATATCCCCTAGCTTACTGTGCTCTACAGAAGAATTTCAATGTGTTTTCTTGGGGAAATTGTATGATTCTGATTTTGATGGATGTTGAAATATTTTGTGATTGTACCTAATATTTGGTCCTTTACAGAAAAAAAATTGCTTGTGTTATTATATTAAAATAACTGGTGGATTTATTTCTTAATTTTACTGTGTATTGCCTTGATTCTTTAAATAAAAATAAATCTCAAAGTTGTTTGAAATAATTTTTTACAATCTAGTTTAATGATGACATATATTTTAATTTAATTACGCTGATTTTGAAAAAACAAAGAAATGATTTACAGTTGGTAGCTACTGATACCTTTATAGTTGAGCACAAAGATGTTCATGTTTATACTCTGACTATAACAAGAACAGGTGAAACTTTATAACTGCCTTTTCAATAAATTACAATACTGAAAGCAAATTAATTTAATTTGGTCTGTAGTAAGACAACCAAAATAATCGGTTAGCTAAGGTCACGTGTGTCATTCTACCCTAAAAATGTCATCTCTGTCCATTTGCCTCCAGAAGTTGGTGAGACTGATTACTGGGCTCATAGATCAAGACTCTTCCCATTTCATAGTCTGCAAAATTGGAAATCTTTACCCTGTGGGCTAACAAATTCAAATGACATTAACTTTCAATTTACTTGTTTTTCTTTTACAAGTTAAACCCTGATAGCATGGACTAAAAGGCTTATTTTGGGTTTGGCTTAAACTCCAGAAACAGTGAATGCCCAGAACGGAAGAAAGGGAATCTGAAGTCTCTATTTTAAAATACTGTTATTTTGTAACTCACTGTTATTTTAAAAGACTTATAAATGCTTAAGAATAAACAGAATTTCTACCAAAACATATTTTTAAGTTTTATTTATTTTCTTTATTTTCCCCCATCACCATTTATCCCCCCTATACCTTCTCCCACCTCCACCCACACCACTATCAATCAGGTAAAATTGAACTAATAGTTCCATTGTATACCAGAAGACACTCACATAAAGAAATGTGCTAGTGTAGAATTTCATTCATTCATTCTCTATCTTTAACCCTTCATAATCTCTCAAGCATTTCTTCCTTTCATCTTTTCAAATGCCTTCTAAATGCCTTCACTATGACATATATCAAAATGATTGCAATGTTGGTTTATTGGTCTGCCTTCTCCGCAACAATCATAATAACCATGTTTATCTTAAAAATAGGAAGTGTTTCCTCTTCATCTTTGCATCTTCATATAGTAGTAGCAGTTTATAATATATGCTTAATTAATGAAATCAATGTAGATATTACACACACATATTTTATATATATGTGTATATAGTATGTATAATATATATATGCAAATGACTAGCAGTTGCAAACACAAGGCAAAGTCTGTCTTTCTCTAGATTTAGGAGGAATCCTGAGGATTACTATGAATTCCTGCTTCTGGTGAACTCTGAATCCACAGCCCATTAGTTTATGTCTCATGACTACTTTTTCTACATTCATTCGCCTGCCATCTTTATTCCAACAATCCTGAGCACTTGGCTGCCCTGTGTGATGAGGTTCCCCTGAAGGCTGGGGGTCTGGTGAGAGTTTAGATTATGCCTCAGAGGGGATAGTGATTCATATGCATTCCCCAAAAGGTTCATGGCCATCCCTTCTAAGGGGCATTAGTCTCTAATTATTTTTCCCTTTAGGGCCTTGCTGGCTGCTATCTTGCTCAATCTTCTCACTACCAAGACCCAAAACCCTTGTTTTCCCAGCTGTCAGAAATTAACATTTCCTCTGCTTTGTTTTGTAGAACTATTTAATTTTTATTTGTCTAAAACACTCTCACTTAGACTATGCCTTTCAAAACAGCTCATTGTCTTTAAAGGTGTTTTCCCCAAGTATAAGAGCTATTCTCGTTCCAAAAGGAATGTTGTTTTTCCTAGATCAAAGAATTCAAGCTGCATTGAGCTTTTTAAATCACTTCTTTTCTTCTCCATTTCTTTTATACTGGTTGTGAAACATAGGGTGCCTAAATAGTTCAGATTTTGCCCTTTTAATGCATTTGTGAAACTTTTGCACAATTGATATTTCTCCAGGTTGGATTGCCCTCTATTTCCAGAGGTGCGCAGTTACAAGATCATCTCAAAATACTCAGCAGATAATCATCCCATAATACTCTTGGAGGAAAATTCTGTAACATTCCTTTCCATAGCAGTCAAGCATAAGCAAATGCTCAAGTTATTGGGATAGACATAGAGATATAGATACAGATACTTCATAGACTTTATTTTTTAGAGCAGTTTTAGATCCACAGAATAATTAAGCGGAAGGCACAGAGATTTTCCATAGACCCCTCTCCTTATAAGAGTGGCACATTTGTTATAATTGATGAACCTACATCGACACATCATAATCATCAAGAGTCCACACTTCACATTAGCGTTCACTCTTGGTGTTGAACTTCTGTCTCTTTGGATAAATATATCCACCACTGTAGTAACATATAGAGCATTTTCACTGCCAAAAAATCCTTTGTGCTTCACCCTTCTTTTCCCCAACCCCTGGAAACTACTGGCCTTTTTATTGTCTCTATAGTGTTGTGTGTTATATTTTAATATCCACTGTGTCCTTAATACCCTGGCCCAGATGTTTGCTCCAGCTTACCTAATTACTACTTTATTGTAAAAAATAAAAATAAAAAATAGCATATAAAATAGACCCAACTACAACTCTAAGATATTTTCAAATAAATGGAAACAAAAGGGAAAAAAATCCTGCCACAATAAGCCTTTCATTTGGGCCCAGACATTTGTCAAAATCTCTGCTAGAGGCACTTGTACCACTTCTTTCTCCTTTGCCTCCTCCTCAGACCAATTTAAAAGCATCCTCCATTAACCAGGCCCCACTTTCCAGCTGTGGCTCAATTTTTAGGTAATAGCACAAAATTTTTCAAAGGACCAGCACTTTTCCACAATCTGATTGTGAGTGATGTGTACTGCTCCTCAAATCCTGTAGCTTGTCAGTGAGAACTCCAGGACCCAGAACATGCCAAAAACGCTCACTCCTAAGGAGCTTTTGAAAGCAGAACAGCATATAAACAGTGAGAGCTCTTAAAAAGCCAAAGAACCCAAAGTCTATATTTGGAGATAACAAAGAGCTCAGATAGTACTCTTATCTAACTTCAATTTTTCAAAAAAAAAAACACAAAATATGAACATTTTTGAGGTATTTCAACTGATAATTATCCTTTAATTATAAAACAAACCATTCATTGCCTTTTCTGTTTGTGTTATGGAGTATAACTTTGATTTTCAAGGCCTACATTGACATTCCAGGAGATATAAAAAGTTCAGAATCTTTGGAAAATAAAATGCCAGTATGATTTATATCTTCATTAGAATAAAGAGCTACTACAATTAGTCTTTACCATTTCAAATCTTTTGATTAATGAATTTCTCTGTAGAAATCGAAAGTGTGTGACCAGCTCAGTAGTTCCATTGGTAAATGAGAGATTAAGGGACCCCTGTCATTAAGTTTTATGAATTCTCCTATTCTTCCGAATATTTTAGGCTTAATTAGGTGTTATTTTTCTCTCTTATTCAAATGCAGAATGTTTGTCTCCGCACATTTCAGGAAGAGGGGAGAAATGATTTCTCCTTAGCTATAATTTCTTTGACCTTGAAACAGGTCCCTATGTCTACCCGTCTTGTGCATGCCTTTCCAATTTGCCTGTCCAACTTTGGGTTGAGTGGAGGGCAGGGTGTGGAGCTAAAGGCAAGTCTCTAAACTAAAATATTTCATTTCTTAATCTGAAAATTCTTTCCTCCTTTCCAGTAACTGGCGTCTGACATTGACGTCCCCACACTGTGCTGGCCCACGTAGCCCTGGAACACAGCCCTGCCCTGTGCTCACCAGCTGCTTCTACCCAGGCCGCCTTCAGCCCACTTCCACCTGGAGACCAGCTTTCACCCCGGCCTTTCAGCACTTGCTCACACAGTTCTCTTCAGCCCACCCGATGGTCTCCGTATCCTGGTTCCTCAGACCAGTGCCGCGCAAACTTTAATTTACAAATAACCCAAGGATCTTATTCAAATGTATATGATCTGATCCAGCAGATTATGATTGCCTGGGGCTGATTATAAGATTCTGGATTTCCAGCAGCCTCCCTGGTGATGACAGCCTGCTGATCCAGAGTAGCCAGGCCTTAGAGGGTCTTGGAGCTTTTTGCTATATGGTGATGAGAAGTATTGCCTAACCATTTTCAAAGTTTCATCCAAGATTGGTCCCATATCTGGTATAGGTAGCCTCAGAAATGGCAAGGTAACATCCAATTGTCCAGTGTGGTCACTTCCTGGGAAGTGGTCTCTGAGGTTCCTTACTCTGCTTCTTGCACCAGAATGTTGCCCTCAGAATTCCCTTTGCGGTTCCCAGATTCCAGACCTAGGCCACAGACTGGCCCTGGGAACTCAAAGGCTAAAGAAAGAGTAACTTTAGAAAGAGAGGCTATGTTCCTGATGAAACAAGGGGAACACTGCCCTCCAGTGCAGAATATTTTCCCTACCTAACTGCCCTAGGATCACAATCTACCTCATAGAGGCCCATTCCGTAAGCCTCTTGTTTCTAAGAGGGACACTGGAGTATTTCTTCCATATTAGATCTTTCCCCACAGGCAAGATAATTAAACTATATTCCCATAGCTCCTGGACATAGTCATCTCACAGTAGCATTATTAATCTATTGAAAATGTTCTATCTGATAACTGTATATCTTTACTATGTTTATACTGTGCAGTCTTTTTCATTGCAATTTTTTTCCTATTTTAACAATGTAATACATGCATATAATCTAAAAAACTAAATGGTACTAAGATAACGAAAAATAAGCGTTTTCCAGAAGTTAAGTACCATCATACTTTTATTTTCTTATTTTTATTGTTGAAAGTATTACAGATATCCCCCCTTTTTCCCCATTGATCTCCTCCACCCTGCATCTGCTCCACCCCCCAAATGGGAGCCAAAATGGGAAGACAAAAAAACAAGCCCCAAATGAAAAAACAAGAGGTCTCCAGAAAGAGAGCTAAAGGAAATGGAGATAAGCCATCTATCAGATCAGAATACTGATTGTAAGGATGCTCCACAGCATGAAAAAAGAGAAACTATGAAAAATGACCAGTCAGAAATGAAGAATGGCACAGCAGAAATAAAGGACACATTGGGAGGAATAAACAGCAGATTAGAGGAAGCTGAGGATCAGATCAGCGAATTAGATGACAGGCATACAGTGAAAGCAGTCATAAGAGGGAATTTCATAGCCCTACAGGCCTACCTTAAAAAGCAAGAAAAATTTTTAGTAAACTACCTAACCCTACAGCTTGAAGAATTAGAAAGATCCCCTGGGAAGCTGTCTGGACCAGGGCTTTTGTTTGCTGGGAGTTTTTTTTATTACTGCTTTGATTTCATCAGTTGTTATTGGCCTATTCAGGTTTTCTGATTCTTTCTGATTCAGTTTTACATGATCTCACTCATATGTAGAATCTAATGAATGAAATAAACTGATGAACGAAATAGATCCAGAGACACAGAAGCATGGAACAGACTAATATATCTCAGTGGGAAGGCGGGGGGGGGGGGGGGATTAATCAAAGAACTTAAATGCATAACCCATGGATACAGACAATAGTATGGTGAAGGCTTGGGGGGGGGGCAGATGTGGGGTGGAGGGGTCAATGGGAGAAAAAGGGGGATATCTGTAATACTTTCAACAATAAAGATAAATTTTTTTTAAAAAGAAACAGAAAGGCAACATCATATATATGGCCCATTGATCTGCTCAGAAAAACATAATGTCAAAAAAATACAGATTTGCAGACATTTAAAATGTTCCTTTAGGCTATATCTAAGTTGCTAAGAAGATGAAGAAGAACAGTCAGCCCAGGGAAAGATAAAAACACCTTCCCACGCTTGATCTTTAGTCAGTAACTACATCTCACAAGATTCTCTTGACCTTGGACATGATTGGAAAGCCAATACTTATTTTTCCTGTGACCTCATCTGGGCATGTAGTTTAAAAGGTGCAAATCATGTGGGTATTTGGAAAAACAGCTATTCGAACACGAAAAAGAAATTTTATTTTTAAGTACTGTTTTAGTCTGTTTGAGCTCCTATAACAAACTACCATAGATTGGGTGGTTTATAAACAACAGAAATTTCTTTTCCATAATTCTAGATAGAGGCACCAGCAGACTGAGTGTGTGGTGATCGCCTGCTTCCTGGTCCAAAGACTGCTGTCTTCTTGATGTCACCTCACATGGGGGATGGGGTGAGTGATCTCTCTGGGGCCTCTTTTATTTATTTTTAAAATTTTTATTGTTAAAAGTATTACAGATGTTCCCCTTTTTTCCTCCATTGACCCCCTCCACTCCACTCCTGACACCTACTGCCCCCCCCCCCCCCATTCTCCATCTCCCACTAGGCTCTGGGGCCTCTTTTATTTTATTTATTTATTTATTTATTTATTTATTTATTTATTTATTTATTTATTTAAATTTATCTTTATTGTTGATAGTATTGCAGATGTTCCCTTTTTCCCCCCATTGATCTCTTCTACCTGTAATCTGTCCCCACCCACCCCGAGGCCTTCTCCACACTAATGCCTGTATCTATAGGTTATGCATATATGCCTATAAGTTCTTTGATTAATCTCTCCCCACATTCTCCCACCTCCACTTTCCCTCTGAAATTCTTCAGACTGTTCCATGCTTCTGTGTCTCTGGATCTATTTTGTTCATCAGTTTATTTTGTTCATTAGATTCCACATGTGAGTGAGATCATGTGATACTTGCTTTCTCTGACTAGCTTATTTTGCTTAGCATAATACTTCTCCAGGTCCATCCATGCTGTCCCAAAGGGTAAGAGATCCTTCTTTTTTACAGCTGCATAGTATTCCATGGTGTAAATATATCACAGCTTTTTTCTGGGGCCTCTTTTAAAAGAGCACTAATCCCATTCATGGGGGCTCCATTCAGAACTTGATCACCTCTCAAAGGTCTCACCCTCCAAATATAATCACATTAGGAATTAGATTCAACATATGAATTCTGGGGGGACAAACATTCAGCCAATGACAGGCAGTCTATAAAATTCTTTTTTTTTTATGAATTTTTCCTCCAAATGTTAAGGGTTAAAAAAAAACCCACATTCTTTTAAAATGCATCTCTAAAATTGTATTTAGCTGTTTTATATTTATCTGCTGCCATCTGCTAAAATTTGATGGGCTCTGAAGCTGAACTATAATCTGAATGACAGCTTTTTACTCTGTATATCTTATTAAGCACTGCCAGCTTCATGGGATGGGCACTTGCATACATGATCTTATTTATTCCATATAACCAAACCCACTGAAGAAGTATTAATACCTTCATTTTGCAAATATGGAAAGTGAAACTCAAGTAGACTAAGCAGTTTTTTTAGGTTACACGTATTTTAGGTTTGGGAGCAGGACGGTATCTCAGCACCTGGCAGATAGTAGGCATTCAATAAATGTTTGTTGATTGAATAAAGTGTGAATGAATGAATGCCTCTAAATCCCATCCCTCTTGCACTACAGCATGCTGCTTCTCTGGCCTTATCTCTGGAGAAACTGAGCCACATCCTTTGAGATCCATGTAAGGTGCATGGAAATCACTGCTTTTCCATGGCATCTGAAGCCTTCAATTCAGTGAACTGGAATTAATGTGGATAGATAACTAAAGCATTGACTCTTGCCTTAAAAATAGTGTAATACATGGACATACAAGCAGGGAGAGGGATGTCCATGTAATATGGTAAATTATAAGAGAGAATATAGAGGAAGCCTAGGAAGCACCAAGAGTGGGCATGAAATCAATTGCATGCAGATAGTTTCCTATACCAACTATTTGATTTGTGGCAGGCATCTATATGAATGTTATCAAGACCTGTTCGTTTTCTTGACAACCAAGCTAACTCTGATCCCCACTTCCATCCTAAAAAAGTGGGGGTTACATATTATAGTGATAGAGTGGAAAGAGCCAATAATGTGACAATATTCCACCTATAATCTTTTTGTCTAGTCCAGGATGAACATGAAGACTTCAGTGATAAATTGACAAAAGAAAAGCATCTGGCCAAACATTTTCTCTCTCTATTCAACCCTGACCCGACACGTCCACTGAGGATGATTTTTCAAGTTTAGTGGAGGCTATCACCAGCTGTTACAGCAGGAACTGGAGCAGTAGATAAACTCTGGGGATCAGCAAAGAAGAGAAGAGCTTGTGCCAGAGAGAACCCAGGGAGGAAATAGACAGTTAATGGAATTCAATTTCCCCAACCAACTGTATTTATGACTTTCTTCACACACCCTCCAAAATGCATTCCAGGTGAGAGCTTTGTAAAGAGAGTTTGAAAATGAGCCCAGTTCTCCCAGGGCATCTGTTTTTTTATCACTCCTAAGATTTAGCAAGGTCAATGTAAAGGAAATAGCCATCTTTCCTGGGTTGTATCTAAGCACTCAAACTAGATTTCTCTTGCCTTAGCCATAGTGATCGCAAAGTCCTCCTTGTTTCTGTTCTTTGACATCAGATTTTTTTTAAACAACAAATATTCAATTTATTCAAAGGAACTCGGTTTCAAAAGCTTTAAGGTATAGCATTTACATCAGATATTGAACTCTCCCATTTATATAAGGTCTCTTGTCTTCTTACCTTTATCATCTTTTCCTTCCTAATCCATGCTGTCCACTACTCAAACACTCATCCTCAAAAGTACACTTGAAGTCGAATATTTACAATTCCCTTTTTGCTCTCAAATTAAGCTGAAACAACCTCCCTGGTATCCACTGCTCCTGGATTCAAAGAACTGAAATTAACACAGAAGAATAACACACTGACCATGACCTTAAAGATCGTCCAGTGGAATCTTAGAGGAAAGCTTTCCATCTCTACCCTTTAGGAAGGAATATTGGCAATTCTGTCCTCTACACAAAAGGTAAGATCAAAAACAGCTGCTCCCGGCCGGGCGTGGCTCAGCAGTTGAGCCTTGACCTAGGATCCAGGTGATTGGGGTTTGATTCCCGGTCGGGGCACATGCCCGGGTTGCGGGCTCGATTCCCAGTCGGGGGCGTGCAGGAGGCAGCCGATCAATGACTCTCTCATCAATGATGTTTCTATCTCTCTCTCCCTCTCCCTTCCTCTCTCTGAAATCAATAAAGATATATTTTTAAAAAAACCAAAACAGTTGCTTGGGCCATTTAAAAAGTCTATTATAGATGAAAAACCTACTTAGAAGTCAGTTTGTTTGAAATGCACTATGGGTATCATTATGTTTGACTCTGATCCTGCAGATTCATAGTAAGTGACAAAAACAAATTTTCAGTGTTTTTATCACAAACTACTACTCACACCTAGGAAAGCTTTGCCTGTGCACGACCCCGTAAGCACACGTTATCATTTATGTAACAGGTTTGCCACGAGGAACATTGTTCTCCAGGGTCCCCAGAGCTGCATTCCAGGCAGCATCTTTGACTTCACCTCTTTCTTTACACTCCATCTAAGTGGAGTGTAACCTGCAACCAGTATTCTAGTTCTGCAGTCTCATGGTTTGGCAGGTGTTTTCCTTTGTCCCTGTATTACTGCTAACACTTAGATAAAGCCTTCTGTCACCTTCTCTATAGAACACAAAGAATCCTAAACTCAGACTTAAAGAAGCTTCAATTCCTGTCTCTTTTCTCTATGTGATGTGGGCCAAGTCACTATCCTCTCCAAGATCCTTCATCCTTAAGATAAGACTAATAATATCCTAGAAGTAAATGCTTAGATTTCTAAGAAATCACACAGAAAGCATCTTTCACAAAATAATTATGTATATATAAAGCATTATTATTAGTGTGTTGTGTTAGCTTTTTGGTCTTTCTATTTCTACTATCTTCCCTTCCTAATCCAGACTTCCCACTGCTCAAAATCTAATATTCCAGAAATACTTCTATAACCATATTGCTTTTTAGCTCAAGAATTTACAATGACTCCTTTTGATTCTCAAATTAAGCTCAACTTATTTCTGTAGTATTTAAAGCCCTTCAAGTCAGTGAACTGGAACTAGCATAGATGAATAAACCATTGACTGTAGCTTTAAAAATACTGGAATACATGGACATGCAAGCACAGGCACTGTGATATACATTTAATATGGTAAATTGTAAGAGAAAGGACTATAGAGGGAGCCCAAAGAGTAGGCATGAAGTCAAATATTGGAGATCAAAGAAAGCACCCTGGAAGCTGTAAGGACTGAACTGAGTTTTAAAGGATAAGCAGGTAAGGACATTCAAACACTCACAGTCTATTCAAACTTAGTTCTAGCTCTCAATAGGAGAAAATATGCACTGATTATATCTTATATTCCTAGAACGCTCTAACTAATGTTCTTTCCTATTTAAATTCTATGTTTGCTCATTGAAGGCCAAGAATCACCTCACTGTAGTTTTCCCAGGCTAACCCTTCCTTGCCCTGACCTTCCTTTATTCTGAGTGCCACCAGTTCTTAGGGATGGGGTACGTTTATGGTGCCTTAGGTTTGTCTATATATGGTCCTAAACTAACTTTCCAGTTGTTTTACATTATTAAAATGAAAGCCTCTTTTATGTGTTGTTTTAGTTTAAGTCATTGATTTATTAAGTGTGTTTTTGACCACATAGGAAAAAGATAGATAGGAAGTTTTGAGGTTCTTTTGCAGAAGAAAAAGGTGAAAACTTCATATAACCGAAAATTATAAACACCGATTTGAATGCTGTTACCCATAACAACCAATTAGCGTACAATGTTTTGGAATTACAAGTTACATTCCACAGGAGATAACATTAAAGGTTAGAAGTTCTCATATTTTCAAACATTTTGTTTTATAGATGGCCTTGTAAGGAAACTTTTATTATTGGTGATAAAGCAAATAACTTTATTTTTGGAATAAAAATAAATAGTTTTACTACTCAGAAAATCTTCCATTTGCCCCAGTAGTCTCTTTTTCCCATCTTACCTGTCTGGAGTTCCCTTTACTAACTAATTAGGTAGCCATAGTTCTGAGCCAGAAAATTCTGGGCCTGAAGAAAGCTATCACTTAATAAAGATAAATAAAATAACAAAAACCAATTAATTATAAAGCAGGGACTATGTGAGGGTCCCATGTGCAGCTTCCTGCTAAAGAGGAGATGTGACCAATTACAAGATTCACAGTGCCCATAAGCTGAAACCAAACCAGCCGTTCTAGAGAATGGCTTGTCCTGACCCTGAGAAGCAAGAAAAATTTCTTCCACTGTCTTCCAAAAGGGGAATAGTGTATCCAAAAACTGGGGGAGAAAGTGAATGTATTTGAATATCCCAATGTTTTCTTCTTGGGTACTGTTTTTAAAGAAAATTACATGCAATCTAAAATAACTACTAAAGATTTGCCTTTGTAAACTATTTCACTAGTTTTAGAATTATTCTGACAGGAATATTGGAGCATTTTTCACTTACAGGATATAATCTCAATCACTGATATATTTATATTTGGAGGGCATAAGTTTAGATTAAATTTAGATATGCTACATTATGGAGTATGCAGAAAAATCTTACAGAGGAATAAATCACTAGACTAGATGTTAGGAGATATTACTTTAGAGGAAATAACGATGCAAGGTTTCAGAGCTCAGTTTGAGATTCAGACAGAGATGGGTTGGAATCAGACATCTGCCATTTACTAACAGTATATTTGGATGCATTATTTCATTTTCCCAAATTTAGCTTCTTTATTTGTAAAATGGGATGATATTAACTGCCTTTGGGTGTTATCTTTAAAATTAACTAATTATCCCATCAATAATTGACAGCAATGCCAAGCTACGCTAACCAGGTGTGTGAAGGTCAGCGTTTCTGGGCCTTGGTTTCCTATTTATAAAATGAGGGCATTGGACTAGATGGCCTCTAATTCCTTGTCCAGATCTTAAATCCTATGAAACCTCTGATTCATTATTATTTCATTTTTTGTGTCTTCACAGCATATTGACATATTATTGTGCTTGATACCAGGTATTATCATTTTTTGGCATTTCCCCCATGGCTGTTTTGGTGCCATGCCTGGAATATAAAGAGTTGTTAATAAATGTTTACCTGTAAATGAGTAAATGAATGACTAGATGGATGAATGAGTGGATGAATAACAATGTCGTATGATCCATGACAATAAAGAAAAATTTAAAAGAGGCAGGAAAGAGCTATTCATTTTAAACTATATTCTAGGGTGTATTTTTAAGGAGTCTTGACAAAAGTAGAAAATAATTTTTATTCTTATCTAAATGTAATCCCATGTCACTTGAGATGATTTTAAATTATTTAGCCACAAATTCTGGAAAATTTAGAGTAATCTTCTATGGTGCCCTCAGTTGAAATACCTACTTTAAACAATTTTTTCTTTTCTTTTTAAAAAAATGTTTTTATTTATTTCAGAGAGAAGAAAGGGGAGATAGAGAGCTAGAAACATCAATGATGAGAGAGTCATTGATCGGCTGCCTCCTGCACGCCCCCTACTAAGGATCAAGCCCGCAACCCCAGCATGTGCCCTGGCCGGGAATGGAACCGTGATCGAGTGGTTCATGGGTCGATACTCAACCACTGACCCACGCTGGCCGGGCTTTTTTCTTTCTTTCTTGACTAAGCCAGCAGTCCGTATCTCATCAGGTGAATGGAATAGTTATCAGAGTTACCAGAGTTTCAGCAAGAAACTAGAGGAAATTCCAAAGATATAGAAGTCAGTTTCCTTTTTAAGATATTTATTTCTTGTGCTGCTTTATTTTTAGAACATTCCTGGGTAATCTGAGTTTAAAGGTGTATTGAATGAGGTAATTGATAGCATTGGACGATGGAGACTTTCTTAAACCATAGTTGTTGATACAATTGTAGAAAAGTTGATAGAGTTGTGTTTTTTAAGTTGATAGGCTATAGAAGTTGATACAATTGACAGCTTTTTTAATGCAAACTTCAAATGATATAATTCTTTCCATAAAGACAAGAAAATGTGTGTGTATGAGAAAGAGAGAGGGGGAGAGAAAGAGGGACAGAGAATGCAAGAGCACAAAGCACTTAGATGCCTTTGTTGGTGAGGTCGGGAGATCATGCCTAGCCATACTCCCTCTTTTCTTTCTTTCTCCTTTCTTTCTTTTTAATTTTTTGTTAATTCTCACCCAAGGATATTTTCCCATTGATTTTTAGAGAGAGTGGAAGAGAGGGAGGGAGGGGGAGAGAGAGAGAAACATCAATGTAAGAGAGACACATCAATTGGTTGCCCCCACACTCGCCCCAACCTGGGCCGGGGATCGAATCTGTAACCCAGGTACCGCCCTTGACTGGCAATCAAACTCCTGGCCCTATGGTGAGTAGGCCTACACTCTAACCACTGAGCCACACCGGCCAGGGGTGCTCCCTCTTTTCTGAAACCTCAACAGACAGGAAGAAATGGGAGATGTGACTAGTTTAGAAACATTTTTAAGAAAGTCTTTAAAATCTACCACTAAATCCCAGTCTGCTAATTAGAAACTTCTCTCTTCGTGCTATGGGTGGAAGTGGGGTTCTGGGGGTACCATGGAATAAGCATTTCCAGAGGCCCCCACAAGAGGATGAGGTAAGTTAGAAAGCTTTACTTCCATGGAATTATATCCCTGGGTGTCTACAGTCCCATTTTCCTTAGTCCAGTCACAGAAGAAGTGTAGCTGGGGTTTCAGTAAAGCCAGAAGCAAAGCCAGTGTCCAGAGTTTCCTTTCCATGTTGGAGCCGGGTCCCCAGTGTCCAGAGTTTCCTTTCCATGTTGGAGCCGGGTCCAGTTCAGCATCAGGCTAGTTACAGTCAACTAGTCCATTGTATGAAGGGGTCCGCATGGCCGCGGGCCACACAGGAGAATGCAGGAGAGTGAGCCCCAAGCAACAAGAGTCCCAAGTGTCCCAAAAGCGCAAGAGGGTGAATTCCTTTGTTCAGGGGATTAAACATCCCAAATCTTCACTTCCTTGCAGTGGCCAAGCCCATTCTGGCCAACTATCTCTGTCCCCAGGTGTGAGTGACAGGCAAGTGTTGGGGTTTGGCCGGTGACTCGGCCTGTGAAAGAATTCACAGCTAAAGTAAGAGATGCAGCTGGAGATGGAGGAGAAGGTGGAGCAGAAGAAACATTATCTCCCTGTACAGGCCACCAAAATGTTAGGGTTTGGCTGGTGATGAGGGCTGTGAAAGAATTCACAATTAAAAGGAGAAATGCAGAGAGGAAGTTTCTTTTACTTTCCATGAGGGGAAAGCATTGCTAATCAATACAGGAGCAGAAGACGAAAGGTGGCTTCTACTTTGAAGCCCTGGCTGTTGCTAAGTGACAAGGAAGGGAGGCTGGTTTGGGGCTGAAGTTGAGCAGATACCAGGGGGTGTCTTGAAAAGGTATAGTTTGGACCTAGCTGGTTTGGCTCAGTGGTTAGAGCGCCGGCCTGTGGACTGAAGGGTCTTGGCTTTGATTCCGACCAAGGGCACGTACCTTGCTTGGCTGCAGGCTCGATCCCCAGCCCCAGTCGGGGTGCGTGCCGAAGGCAACTAATCTGTGCGTCTCTCTCACATCGATGTCCCCCCCCACTCTCACTCTCTCTCTCTCTCTCTCTCTCTCTCTCCCCCCCCTCCACTCCCTTTGAAAAGCACTGAAAAAAATATCTTCTGGTGAGGATTTAAAAAAAAAGTTATAGTTTGTTTGCTTTCCAGGAGACAGTCCGGCGGATGTCCTAGGGAGGTGTCTTATCAGTATTTTTCCCAAGCCTATAAAACATGCTTAGAGCAAAAGTTTTGGAGTTCAAAAGAGGCTTGTTTGAAGGGGGGGGGGGGGGGGAGGGAACTTTCTACTAACCAGAGACTCCTTGTTTCGAATTATCCCTGAGTTGTGAAAACATCAGGGAGGAGGGGGCATGTAAGAATGTAGCCTTGAGAGTAGCTTATTTTGTCTCTGCCCCCTGCCACACTCCCCCTCCCCCCAGCTGTTTGAATCAGAGAAATTCATGATCTTGGGGTTTAATTTCCAGGTGCTTCTCCTAAACTGTGGAAGGCCACAGCAAAGGAAAAGAGAGGCCTTTTTCCTGTTATTACAGCAAGTATCTTCCCCATGTTACGCCAACTTCACTGGGCATGTGTCCATCTTCCCGTTGTCTAGTCCCCTTACACCAAAGTTTTGCAGGGAACATGCCTATATCTGGCCTTTCCCTTGCTCCCCCGTGTTATCAATAATTAGGTTAATTACAATGGTATCATTAGGGCTTCTCCAGTAATAAGCAGCTTCTGTTTAGCTAAGCACTTGCTGACTTATTCAGTTATTGTCTTGACGTCCTGTTGGAGTAGCTGAGGAGCTATTTCCAAATCTGTGCTATGACTCAAGAAAAGAGTTTAAGAAAGAGAATTTATCATGCCTTTAATTCTTCAGTTTGCCTCCAAATTATTCCCAGAAATGTTTTAAAGGCAAAAAAAAAATTCTTAGGAAAAAATCAAAGGGATGCTGTCACAATATGTTAAATAACAAAGAAAACTTTGAAATAATATGGACATTATATTCCCTCTTTTATACTGTTCCTATTTTCTACACTCATGCGCACACACCCACAAAACAAAACAAAATTTGTTCCATGAAAAACCAATTCTTTAAGATGCTAAATAGTGGCGGATGGCGCCAAAGAAGACCTTCAGCGTTGTCCTGCAGAGCAGAGACCCAGAGATAGTGTGTAACACACCAACTTACTGTGACCTAGGAAAGGCTGCCAAGGATGTCGTCAACAAAGGATATGGGTTTGGCATGCTCAAAACAGATCTGAGAACCAAGTCGTGCAGTGGAGTGGAGTTTTCTACTTCTGGTCATGCTTATACTGACACGGGGAAAGCATCAGGCAACCTAGAGACCAAATATAAGGTCTGTAACTATGGACTTACCTTCACCCAAAAATGGAACACAGACAGTACTCTTGGAACAGAAAACTCTTTGGAGAATAAGCTGGCTGAAGGGTTGAAACTGACTCTTGATACTATGTTTGTACCGAACACAGGAAAGAAGAGTGGGAAACTGAAGACCTCCTATAAACGGATTGTTCCCGTCTTGGCGGTAATGTTGATATAGATTTTGCTGGCCCAGTCATCTATGGCTGGGCTGTGTTAGCCTTTGAAGGTTGGCTTGCTGGCTAGCGGATGAGTTTTGACACAGCCAAATCCAAACTGTCGCAGAATAATTTCGCCCTGGGTTACAAGGGTGCAGACTTCCAGCTGCACACTCATGTGAATGATGGCACTGAATTTGGAGGGTCTATCTACCAGAAGGTTAATGAGAAGACTGAGACGTCAATAAACCTCGCTTGGACAGCTGGCAATAACAACACCCGTTTTGGCATCGCTGCTAAATACAAGTTGGATCATAGAACTTCTCAATCTGCTAAAGTAAATAATGCCAGCCTGATTGCACTGGGTCATACTCAGGCTCTTCTACCAGGAGTCAAACTGACCCTCTCAGCTTTAATTGATGGAAGGAGCTTCAGTGCAGGAGGTCACAAGGTTGGGCTGGGATTTGAACTAGAAGCTTAATGCAGTTTGAATAAAGCATCACATTTCTCCCTGGAGGTGAAGAGATATGAAGCCACTATGTTTTGGCCTTAAAATTCTTCTCTGAAATTTCAAAAGTGTGAACTTTTTATTCTTCCAAAGAATGTCAATCCTCCCCAAACTGAAGTCTAAAGATCGCAAGTGCATCCTAAGGGAGGTGCTTGGAGGCATGCCTGGAAGTTGTCATGTGTGCACCACATTTCAGTTCCTCAGTATTATTTTAAATGTGCTCCTCAGCAACAGTGTAGTGTCATATTATAAAGAAAATGGCCCAACCCTCCAGTTTGTACATCACGTCCTGCATGTCCCACACCATTTTTCCATGACCTTTTAATATATTCGTCTTTGTGCTGTAGTGGAATGTTTGGTTTTGCATCAGAGTAAAAAAAAAATAAGCCCATCACATTTTAAAATAAAAAATAAATAAAGATGCTAAATGGTGCTATATTTTTAAAAGTGATTTTAAGATTATGAAATGCTCACATAAAAGAAGTTAAACGTGTTTCTTTTCTGCAAGGCTGTAATATGTAACTCTCAATCTGTAATGTGATGATTGTGAAACTCATATAATAAAACATATAGTTGTGTTGGGGGCAGAGACATTGATCACACTCTGTTAACCGTGATTGTGAAAGGGGGAGGGCACCTAAGAGGAATAGGACCATAGTTGTTTAATAATTACTCACCTTACTAACTATAGATAAGAAGTTTTCCTACAGACCCTGGGAAACGGGAGAATGTTCTGCAAGAAGAAAAACAGAGCAGTAAAAGGATGAGACACCTTAGGGCCTGAATGGGTCCATTGCTCAGAAAAGAAAATGCATTTTGAGAACAGACAAGGACAGGATGTACTTTGATTTGGTTGCTGTGCCTGGAGCCTGAACCCCCTCCAGGAGTTTGCCTCAGGAACTCCGACTAGTCTCAGATCCCAGGAAGTGGAGTTCTAACACCACTGAAAATTAACTACCTTGTTATCGGCTTCCAAGTTCCTGGAAGGAGACACACGGACCACAGACCCTGCAGCCAATCCCCCACCCCTTCTCCCTTGCATGCAGCCCTATATAACCAGCCAGGTAATAAAGGAAGGGCAGAGCAGATTTTACATGGACAAACCCCACTACTCTCCCATTTTGCTGGCAATAATGGAATAAATGCTCAAATATGATTCAACCTTGTCTCTGCTTAATTGGTTGAAGTAGTGACAGGCAGCCTGGACCCACTGTGTCTGGTTTCAGTTGTAATGGGATAGCTCCCATTACAAAAAGAATTCTCTAGGACATAGCTTAAGGTATGACACCAAATTTCCACTCTGAAAATCTAAAGGGGAAAGCATACTCTCATTCCAGTTTTTCCCTGGAATTGTCCCTACTCCCTGGAGCTGGGATATAGTTTTGGAATCTCAGGCAATGTTAAGGCCTGTGGAGGTGGAGTCAGGGATATTGGGGGAGGGGAGGTTGTGCTAGATGCAAATCTAGCCTCCTAGCCCCAAGTCATCAGTATATCAATACATACCAGTTGATGTTGAATTATAAATCACTCTTTTCTCTTGCTCCTTAGGAAATTCTTGCAGGGCCCAGTTGAGACCCAGAAACATTTCATAAAGCTATGCAAGGTCCTTTCTACCTAGACATGCCAAGAATGACTTCTCAGGTCTTCCTACGCACTTTCCTTTTCTTCTGCCCAGTTTAGGTAAATCCCTTTCTTACTGGGCTAGAGGGAAAGGGCTGAGCATGAGAAGGGGAGACCTACTCTCGGTGGTATCCTGGAATCAGACCACTCTTGAGAGCCAATTGTTAAATATTCTGGAATTGTGTAAGCACTCAGACTTGATCTTGAATAGCTCGATGTTGGTTATGTTGGAAGTAGTTGCACCATGATGCAAGTATTTAAACCACAAGAATCAACAGATGTCACAAGTCAGAGGTTCCTGCCCTCCCTCTATAGAGGTCTGGTTGTTAAACATTTGTCTGCATCCCACAGCACTCTTCCCCTCTCTCCAGCCCCCTTTCACCTTCTGGCCAAATGCTTTTAAAAAATTAGACTATTTCTATTTTCTGTCCCACTACATGTCTCATCTCCCACCCAAACCAGTAAAATACAAAGTTGACTATTTTTTGAAGGAACAAGAGAAGGGAGAAAGATAGGAAAAACAATGATATATTTAAGATAATGCTTTCAGCTACAGAGTAATTCCCAAATTTATTTGATAAAGGAGTCTAAATCTCTCAGAAAATGCTGATATACTTTAGTTACAGGGGAAAAGGCTTAACTTAGGAAAAAAATTTACACTGTGCATACCCACAGATAGTTCAAGATTATAAAAATAATTTAATGAGTCTATTCAATTGGTGAAAAAATTCTGCAAATCTACACTTTACTCAGTCCAATTTTTTATTGGAATGAAACAAACAGAAACCAATAAAAGTAACATTGGAAAGAATATATGTACCCCTATGTTCATAGCAGCACAGTTTACAATAGCTAAGATGTGGAAACAGCCCAAGTGCCCATCAGTAGATGAGTGGCTAAAAAAGCTGTGGGACATTCACACCATGGAATACTACGCAGCTGTAAAGAGGAAGAATCTCGTACCCTTTGGGACAGTATGGAGGGACCTGGAGAATATTATGCTAAGCGAAATAAGCCAGGCAGAGAAAGACAAACATCACATGATCTCGCTTATATGTGGAATCTAAAGAACTTAATAAACTGATGAACAGAATAGATTCAATGACATGGAAGCATAGATGAGACTGATAAATGTCAGAGGGATGGAGGAGGACGGGTGGGTGGAGGGGGAGAGAGTAACCAAAGAATTTATATGCATATATGCACAACCCAAGGACACGGACAATGGTGGGGAGAGGGACTGGGGAGGGGGATGGGACGGGGTGGAACGGATCATTGGAAAGAAAAAGGGACATCTGTAATATTTTAAACAAAAATAAAATTTAAAAATTAAAAAAAAAAAGTAACATTGCACTTAAGTTTTTATTAACACCACAACTCAGTGAGGGTAGTAACTTATTATACAACAAATAAACATTAAGTGCTACTATAGTCCAGGCATTGTTCTAAATACTGAGACTACAACAAGAATAGAACTGATAAAATTCCCAAAGAGATGTTCTTTCTACAGGACTAAAAATGTTTGCAACTCCTCCTCTCCTCTTCTGAGTTTCTCTTTACAAAGACTCATGGGGTGGGAGGGGGAGGGGAGTGCAGCAGGTCCTCGAATAACATCCTTTTGTTCAACCTTGTTTTGTTGATAATATTGATGAGATGCTGTAGGAACTTAACTCCTCTTTATATCAATTAGCTTATGGCAAAATTGGTTTTATTATATGTTATTTTGCCACACTTCCAAGAACCTATTGAGGACATACAAGCTTTCTAGCCAATACATATTTTACATAGTACTTATTTTATTAATGATACTCCCAACACTAACCTGTCAATGTCTAAAAGATATGGATGAATCTTAAGTGCATAAGGCTATGTGGGAAAAGCCAGTTGGAACAGAGGATACTGTATAATTTCAATTATATGGCATTCTGGAAACGGCAAAACTAGCAATCATAAAAATATCAGTGCTTGCCAGGGACTTAGGGGTGGGGAGGAGTGAATAGGTGAAGCACAGGGGATGTTTTTAGGTAGTGAAAATGCTCTGTATGATATTATAATGTTGGATATGTGGCATTATACACTTGTCAAAACCCATAGAACTTCATAGCACAAAGATTGGAACCTCAGTACATAATTTAAAAAGAAAAATCATTTGGAAGGTTGCTGGAACCCAGGATGGAATGCAGATGTGACAAAACAATCTAATTGTATTACAGATGTATGGAACACCTTCACTGAAAGGGGTGGCGGTGGGGGGAGATGCTGACCTAAGTAACTTGGGAGATGAATGGAGTCTAATACTAAAGGCAAATGAAAATGCACATGAGAGTATACGCTAATTGACAAAGTTGTTTCCCATGAGAGTATGAGTTAACAAATCTGATACTGCTATAGACATATTCTGAGACTGAACAATTAAGTAAATGGGTGGCAGATTGGGGGAGCCTGGCTTCTCATTGTTGGAGTGGGAATTTACAGATAAGCAAGTAGAGGAAGCTAATCTATGTGGTAACAGATTAGAATAGCCAAAATTGGTAGGAAATTTTGTTTAGCTAAATATCAATACAGATATTTATGTATAGAAATGTGTATACACATGGGTTAGTATATACACATATATTTATTGCTCTGTCAGATGAGAAGACCCAGAAGCAATGACATCCCAGGAGCAGCAAGTTTGCCTAGCATTCAGATCTTTGTCTCTAATACCATTCTTCAAAAAATGCAACAAGTGCTTCTTGGAAAAATGTTTAAAGATTGGGGCAAGAAATACAGAAGATGAGCCTGGAGCATCTTGCAGTGCCAGGAAGTAAGGAAGTGCTAAAAAATTAAAATTAAAATAAAGAACTATAACCATACCTAAAAAAAGAAAAAGATTTTATTTTCACAAATGCCCAGGCAGAAAAATAACCCATCAAGCATAGTGAATCACCAAGGTAACAAGAGATTCCAGAAAGAAAGTGATAAATCTCCAGAAAATCAACTTAGAGACATGGAAGACTGTGGTTTAAATTACAGAGAATTCAAGATTGCAGTTCTGAGAAAAAACTCAACAAGATGCAAGAAATCTCATAAAAGCAGTTCAACAAGCTCAGAAATAAAACTAATGAACCAAAGGAGTACTTTACCAAAGAGATTGAAACTATAAAAAATGACCAAACAGAAATTCTGGAGCTGAAGAATTCAATAAATGAGATAAAGGATGAACTAGCAAGCTTAGGAAACAGAGCAGACCAAATGGAGGAAAGAATTAGTGATACTGAAGCAAAGTTATCCTTTAGATATGAAGGAGAAATAAAGGCTTTTCCAGACAAATAAAAGCTGAGGAAATTTACCACCACAAGAAATACTGAAAGATGCTCTTCGACCTGAAAAAAGAATACAAAGACACAAAACTGTAAGGTGACTAACAGACAGACAAAAGCAGAAATTTGCAACTCTTATTCAGAATAGAGTATTAAGCACTTAAATATAACATAAAGATTAAAGGAGGTAAAAGCATTAAAAAAGAAGACAATAGCGACTGCAATTTAGAATGAGCACACAGCATAAAAAGGCATAATTTGAGGTAGGCCTGCAACATAAGAGGGGAGGGGAAAGGACTGAACTTGCCCAGGTGAATGAAAATAAAATGCAACTAGAAAAAAAGGACCATTGTACATATGAAACTTTTTTGCATAAACCTAATGGTAACAAAACAAAATTCTGGAACTAAGACACATAACATAAAAAAGAGGAAATGGATGGGGAAAACAATAGAATATCATCAAACTAAAATAACAGAAACACAAGGGAACGAAACAATGAAGATGCAGAGTTACCAGAAGACGAAGGATAAAATGGCTATAGGAAGTCCTTATGTATCAATAAGCACCCTAAATAGAAACTAACTAAACTGACCGATTGATTAGCAGGATGAATTAAAACACAAAACCAACTATATGCTCCCCTCAGGAGACCCATCTCAGCTGCAAAGACAAACATAGCCTCAAAGTGAAGGGGTGGAAGATGATACTCCAAGCAAATGATATCCGGAGAAAAGTAGGAATAGCTGCACTTATATCAAACAAAATAGATTTCAAGATAATAAAAGTAACAAGAGACAAAGATGGACACTTTATAATGATAAAAGGAACAATACAAGAAGACATACACACTAATATATATGCACCAAACCTGTGAGTACCAAAATATATAAAACAATTACTAATCGAATTAAAGGGAGAAACTGACAAAAATGGGCTGATCATCCAAACAGAAAATCAATAAGGAAATATCAGCCTTAAATGAATCATTAGTCCAAATGGACATAATCAATATTTATAGAGCTTTTCACCCCAAAACACTAAAATATATATTCCTCTCTAGTGCACATAGAATAGTCTCAAGGATAGACCGTATGTTGGGGCACAGAACTAGTCTCAACAAACATAAGACTTAAATCATACCACGCATATTCTCTACCTCAATGCTTTGAAACTGAAAATCAACTGCAAAAAGAAAACTAGAAAAAACACAAGTATGCTACTGAACAATGACTGAGTCAAAGAAGTATTCAAAGAAGAAATCAAAGATACATAGAGACAAATAAGGATGACAATACGACATATCAAAATTTGAGGAATGCAGCAAAAACAGTAATAAGAGGGAAATTTATAGCATTACAGGCTTACCTCAAGAAACAAGAAAAATCTCAAACCACCTAACATTTCACCTTATCGAGAACCAGAAAAAGAACAAATGAAACCCAAAGTCAATAGAAGTTAGGAAAATTAAAAATTAGGCAGAATTAATTGAAATAGAAAACAAAAAGACAATAGAAAAATTATTGCAGCAAAAAGCTGTTGTTTGAAAAGATTAATAAAATTGACAAACCTCTGGCTAGATTTACTAAGGAAAAAAGTGAAAAGACTCAAATAAATAATATTAGAGATGAAAGAGGAGAAGTTACAATGGACACCACAGAAACACAAAGGGCTATACAAGAATACTATAAAAGACTCTATGTCACCAATTTTATAACCCAGAAAAAATGGACACGTTCTTAGAAATGTATAACCTTCCTACACTGGATCATGAAGAATTGGAAAAGCTAAACAGACTACTTAACACTAAGGAAATGGAAGGACACATCAAAACCTCCCAAAAAGCAAAAGTCCGGGACCAGATGGCTTCATGAGTGAATTCTACCAAATATTCAGAGATTTCATACCTATTCTTCTCAAACTCTTCCAAAAAATTGAAGAAGAGGCAACACTTCCTAACTCATTTTATGAGGCCAACATAGCCATGATACGAAAACCTGGCAAAAAACAGCACTCATACAAAAATTACAGATCAGTATTTCTGATGAAAATAGATGTAAAGCCCTAGCTGTTTGACTCAGTGGTTAGAGCATTGGAGTGCAGACTGAAGGGTCCTGGGTTCGATCCCCGCCAAGGGCACATACCTCGGTTGCAGGCTTGATCCTTGGCCCCAGTCAGGGCACATGCGGGAGGCAACCAATCAGTGTGTCCCTTTCACATCAATGTTTCTCTCTCTCTCTCTCTCTCCCTCCACTGTCTCTGAAAAGCCATGGAAAAAATATCCTTGGGTAAAGGTTAAAAAAAAGAAAATAAATGTAAAAATCCTCAACAAAGTATTAGCAAATCAAACCAATACATTAAAAAGATAATACATCATACTCAACTAGGGCTCATTCTAGAGGCACAAGGATGGTTAAATGCATGCAAATCAATCAATGGGATACACTACATTAACAAAATAAAGAATAAAATCACAGGATCCTATCAAAAGATGAAGAAAAAACATTTGACAAAATCTAACACCCATCAAATTTGTATGGAACCATAAAAGACCTTGAATAGCAAAAGCAATCCTGAGAAAAAAGAACAAAGCCGGAGGTATCACACTCCCTGACTCCAAATTATACTGCAAAGCTACAATAATCACAGCAATATGGTATTGACAGAAAAACAGACACACGCCAATAGAACAGAACTGAGCGCCCAGAGAAAACCCCGCATATATACAGGCAAGTAATTTTCAACAAAGGAGCCAAAAACATACAGTGGAGAAAAGAAAACCTCTTCGCTAAGTGGTGCTGGGAAAATTGAAAAGCAGTCTGAAGGCAAATTAAGCTCTGTTATAAGTTTTAAAACAGAAAAAGAAAAGCTAAGATATAGTTACTGAAGCCTTTGGGAAATGCTCATCAGCCACTTCTCCTACCCATGTTCTAACCCTGGGAGCAACATCCCCACGCTCTGCACTGTGCACTGGGGGATCATTTCCCCTTGGATCTGTACCAGACTGAAGGAGTGTGAGAGCCTGAAGGTGGCCAACTTCCTATAGCTTCTCAAATACTAAATTGCTGCCATTTCCTCTGATAGCACCGTGATGGGTAGGATGCAAGGCTTCTTACCATGTATTTCTTGGCCCAACATTATACATAGTAAAATCAGGCTCAAGGGATGGTCAGAGCATCTTCGTACATGAAAAATAGTCTTAGGGTATGGAAGAGAGGAGATATATTTCTCTTTCTGCATTGGAAAGCAGAGAAGCTGACTATCAGTATACGCATGGGCTTCACATGGTTGAACTCCCTGAATAAAAAGAACTACCCAGGCTGCCAGGCCCAGGGCAATCCCTCAGTTGGCTGAGTCCTGGGGATGGAGGTTTTGGCTGGCTACAGACATCCCATCCAGCCTCTGGAGCAATTTCAACAGCACTGCTTAGAAATTATGCTTAATAGGATATGGCACGGAAGGATTTGTGCCAGTCAGAGCTCTGGCTGCAGTCAGGCACCGCACCCTGAGGCCGTGCCATTCACTACACACAACTCTGCAGAGCTGTTGCTCTGAGGAGTAACAGCAGGAACCCAAAAAACTGTGCAGGATAATCCCAAGTGTGGGGACTGGAAGCAGAAGATTGGTTAAAGACCTACGAATAAGCAATGTATATGCCGTCCTTCCCCAGGACAAGGGCAAATGAGATCTTCTTTTTGAGCAAAGTGGTCAGACACTGGTTAGTGTCAACATTGTTAGGTACCATGTCCCATGCCTGACTTTGTTGTCCTCTCTCATAGGTACTCATTTCTATTCAAGAAACATTTATTTAGTACCAACTATGTCCTAAGCACTGTGCTGGTGTGGTGAACAGAACATGCTCCCTGACAACTGGAGCCTATAATCCATCACTTCCCTGCTTCTACTTTAAAAATGCCATATTCTAAGACTGGTCTCTGTCCTAGAAAGATGTCCATGACAGTTTCCTCACTGGGCAGTCTAAGGTTGTCTCTGATATAAGCTTTTTCTTCTCTTGCCTATTTTTTCTGCCCAACCATTTCTGTGTGTGTGTGTGTTTTTCTGCCCAACTGGAATTCTGACCACAAAGTTTGCCTCGACTCTTAGAATTTATGTCCTGATTCATGTTGGCTCAGCTGTTTTCATTGTTATTTTTTAAATTTTACTTAGATCATTATTTCAAATAATAAAGGTGTCCATAGAATGGACACATGTGCTATCAAAAACAAAAATTAAAATTAAAAAATGATGCTGAGAAAATTGAAAAGCCACACGCAAAAGAATGAAACTAGACTGCTATTTGACACCGTACGCAAAAATTAACTCAAAATGAATCAAAGACCTGAATATAAGATGTGAAACAATTAAATACATACAAGAAAACATAGGTACTAAACTTACAGACCTGGGTCTCGGAAAGGATTCTGTGAACTTGACCCTAAAGGCAAGGAAAGTAAAAGAAAATAAATGAACGGGACTGTAGCAAACCAAAAAGCTTCTACATAGCATAAGAAACCACCAACAAAACAAAAAGGCAGCCAACCAAATGGGAGAAGATATTTGTAAACAATACCTCTGGATAAGGAGCTAATATCCAAAATATATAAAGAACTTACACATTCAAAACAACAACAAAAGCAATCCAGTTTAAAAATGGGCACAGGACCTGGGCAGACACTTTTCCCAAGAAGACATGCAAACAGTCAAAAGATACATGAAAAGATGCTCAACTTCACTAGCTATAAGGGAAATGCAAATTCAAAACCACCCTGAGATGTCACCTCACGCTTGTTAGAATGGCTACTATCCACAAGACAAGAAATAAGTGTCAGAGAGGACACGGGGAGAAAGGAACCCTCACTCACTGGTGGGAATGCAGACTGGTACAGCCACTATGGAAAACAGTACAGAGGGTCCTCGAAAAATTAAGAACAGAGCTACCATGTGACCCAGCAATCCCTCTTCGGGGTATCTACCTGAAAAACTTGAAAACATTTATTTGTAAAGATATATGCACCCCTATGTCCATTACACATGGTAACCAAGACATGGAAGCAAGCCAAGTGTCTTTCCTTGGCTGGCCGGAGAAAGAAGCGGAGCCGCATGCGGTGGAAACTCGCGCAGCCATAAGAAAGGGTGAAGTGCCACCCTTGGCGACAGCATGGGGGGACCTGAGGGTCTCAGGCTCGGCGAGGTGAGCCAGGTGGAAAAGGTCAACAACCATATGATTTCACTGACATGTGGGATATAAAACAGAAAGCAACAAATGAACTAACAAAACAAACAGACCCATAGACGCAGGTAACATTTGAAGGTTACCATGGGGGAAGGGGGTGGGCAGAGGACGAGGGGGTCAACTACGTGGTGAGGAAGGGCACTAGCTTTGGGTGGTGAGCACACCACGCGGGATACAGATGATGCCTTATGCAGCTGTACGCTTGAAACTTATATAATGTTATTAAACAATGTCACCCCAATAAATTTAATTTTTTTAAAAAGAAAAAGTTGTGTTTTAGGGATAAGGCATTAGTTTAAACTTACTAAGCAAATCAATACTCATTGGTACAGGCAAGAATTTGGAGGTGACTTGGAGGAGGCAGGGACTTTTGCCTCTCGGTTTTGACTCAGTCCCCAGCATCTAGAGCGACATCCAGCATACTGTATAATCTGTTTGAAACCAAATAAATACATGTAGACAAATATTACAATAAAAAAGATTAAATTGTTTTCAAAATTTTATAAGAGAACAAAGATCTTATTTCTTTTAGAATAACACAGATGATCACAAAATGTAGTAAGGCATATGATATTTAAAATAATCTTAAGAGCTATACAAGAGATTATAGTTTAACTAAAAGAATACAAATGAAGTCATTTCTTCTGTCCTGCTTAGTGATAATATTGTTTTGAGAAGATGTAAAGGATATTAAAATAGGCTGTGTAATGAATAGCAATTGGGCAGAGCTGATTTACAAATGATAAAGTAAGATGAAGTTTATTGCTTGTATATATAAGGATCATAAGGAATAAAATGTCAGGGAGAAAATGTCAATTTCAAAATTATGAACCCTAGTTACAAAGGAGTTGTCAATATTAAAACAAAATTATTTCATGGAAATTTTCTCTTTTTTCAGCTTTGTTACTTGCGTAAAATGATGCATAACACTAGCTGGTTGACCTTGTAGGTTTCAACATTAACAAAAAGTGGCACCAAGTATTTTAGAGTTTAATTACATATTCATCAACACAGCTTAGTCAGCAAGAATCTTTGTGAATGGCTTCACAAATGAAAGAATGTTGTTATATGAAGAGTAATGCCTTGAATAATAGATTATTTTATATACTGAATGTTAGCAACAAAGAAGAGTTTTAATATTATTATTCTACACATGGAAATAAAATGGTTTTACCTAGCAAATTGTGTAATAAAATTTTCTTCATTTTCAGATACTATCATAATTTTTAGTTCAAAGGATCAAAAATTAAACATTAAATTTAAATACTACTACATGATGGCATTTTTAAGATATATTTGAAATGGAAGAAAATTAGAACAAAATAAAGGATTATCATGAGATTTATCAACAAACATTATTTAAAAATAATGTTGATCACTAATTATTTTCAGTTCTGACTGTGCAACAGTTGGGGAAAATCAGGCCTAAAGATATTGATTCAGAAATATTGCTCTTAGTTAGATACTAATTTTAAAGAATAATAATTAGATTTAAAGATTCCTGTGAACTCTCAACCCCTACTGATTCAATTCCTTTGAAAAGGATTCAGAACAACTTAGAAAACCTTATGTACATCCTTTTGGGGGGAAATAGGCTGAAATATTTATTTTAGCATTTCATACTTTATATTTTGTGTAGCTACTTCAAAGGCTTGTAAATGCAACCATTTACAAATATGTAACATGCCATATTGCTGAGCATTTAAAATGCATGCCCGGCTGGGCGTGGCTCAGCGGTTGAGCGTCGACCTAGGATCCAGGAGATCGGGGTTCGATTCCCAGTCAGGGCACATGCCCGGGTTGTGGGCTAGGCAGCCGATCAATGACTCTCTCATCATTGATGTTTCTATGTCTCTCTCTCCCTCTCCTTTCCTATCTCTGAAATCAATAAAAAGATATAAAAAATAAATAAATAAAATAAATATATATATTTCTAAAATGCAGAGATCTCCTATAATTTTATTAATTAAAATTGTTTTTAAATACTTCATTTTATAAAATGAAAATATGGGTAAAACGCTACCCTGCAGGGAATGATTGATTCTGACTGAAATTTAGAAAATCTTTAGTAAAATAGATATCATTTGAGGTAAGTCTAAACAAATAAGCCAGATTTCATACAGAGAGAAATTGGGGCTAGATACGATTCAAATTAACACATGTTGAAAAATCTTGACACTAGCTATTAAAAGTAGATGACAGAAGGAGTAAGCTTAATTTTGAAAGAAATAGTAGTAAAATTGTTAAATTATCTCAATAGTATTTTTCCTAAAAAGTTAATATTTCACTTTAGTTTTTGGAATTTTTATAAAACAATAATAAAAATATTATGTTGTAAAATTTCTATATTGAAATTATTTATTAGGTTTTGGAATTGGCTACTGTTTTTGTTTTGTTTTTTATCTTATTCTATTGGACTACTCTGCAAATTTTCTATACTCTCATTACTATACTTTTTCCCAAGCCAATCTTTGTGAGCCGTTACCTTTTGAAGGATTTGGTCTTTGAGATTTTTATTTAAATATGCTTTTATTGATTTTAGAGAGAGAGGAAAGGAGAGGGGGAGAGAGAGAAACACAAATTGGCTGCCTTCTTCCTGCCCCCTACTGGGGAGCCAAGCCCACAACCAGGCATGTGCCCTGACCGGGAATCAAACCAGCGATCTATCAGTACGTGGGACGTTGCTCAACCAACTGAGCCACACCGGCCAGGGCTGAGAATTTTTTAAAGACTAGAGACTGACTAACCAAAATTTTTGATGCTGCATTTGATTGTAGGTCTTGACCCCCTCCAAACCAGCTGTGGTAATTTATGTCCACTCCCTCAATCCCAACCCACCCTGCGCACAATCATAAACACTTCTCAGTGTCTCCCCTGGATGTAAGAAAATAGCCTGAAAGAGGAGAACGGTGAGCGAAAGAGACAAATGAAGTGGAGTTGCTAACAGTGTTAAGGGCCAACTTGAAGATAGTGCAATAAAATGAAGACGACACCATTCTCACAATTAGGTGCTTTTCCCACCCATAACCATCTGCTTAGGTCTCGGCACAGTCATTGTAAGTAAAACAGAGTTGTATTTAACCAGAGTTTGGATTTGACCAAAGTATATAACCTTGCAATAGTTGGTCAAAAGAACTGAGGCTGAGCACAAGATTATAGTGAATGAAATAACTGTAATCACTGTTTTACAAATTATGACATCACTGTCCTTGCCCCAGAATCAACCTCAATTTCAGAGGATTTGCGTCTATGCCCCCAAAACAGAAGTCGTCTTTTTTTACTTTCAAAATTAAGTATTTCTTTTTGTAGAAAGTGAGGAAGAAAGTGGTATTAGTGTTTTAGAAGAGCATGAAATTTGTTTGTATTCTTTATGTATATAACCCACACTGATAAATTTTTACCAACAAAATCCCATATTTTCACATAAAAAAGAAAAAGAACCTTAGTGTAAAGGACTGTTCAGTAAGGATTTGGACACATAAAGCAATCTCCTCTTTAGTCAAGATGACTATACTCTAGCAAGCTTCTCCAAAGAGAATGGAAAGTGGTCAGTGCTTGAAATCAATGGAAATCCCAATCCTATCCTTTATTTCACAAAAAAACAGATTTCTTTTCATTTCAAAGCAAATAAGCAAGTCAAATAAACAGGCCAAGACAATGTCACCTTTTATGTTTGAGGACAATGCTGCTCTAAATGATTTAGCTTAAGGTCATCCCAATGATTAGATCATCTCCAAGGTTTTATTTCGAGTCCCAGCGGCCTCTCATTGGGGTTTACAGTAATAAGCCATGGCATTTGCTCTCTTAGTCAAACAGCTCTTGGCTTTAGCTCCCCAAAAGCAGCACTAGCCCATCCAGTAACAAAATAAGCACACAATGAAAACAAAACATGTTTAATCCATCAAATGGTAGAGGGTAAGAGTTGATTTTATTACTCAAAAGTAATTTTAGTTTTCAGATTAAATCTACTAATGCAACAAGAAGCAAGAAAAAGATTCTGAAAACAGGACAACCTATGGACTGATCTATCTTTTAACCACTGAAAGAGAGATGGCTTGAGGGAAGGAGATCAGTAGCAACAGGAAAAAAGGATGTTTTATAGCATGCCTCAGAAAACTTCAACATAGAGATGGCACATTTGTCAAAAAGAAAAATTTATCCTAGAAAGAAATTATATTATTTCAGAACAAAATATTCAGGTGGTACCTGCAAGTGGTTATTAGGTCAACCATTTAAAATTAAACTTGCTAGTCACTTCAAACACCTAGTCAAATACTTTTACTTTTTTTTTTCCATTTAACCATGAGTAGTTTGTTTTGATGTGTGACATGAGGGAAAAATTGCTATTTGGGGATCTGGGGAAAGAAAAATTACAGCCAACTTCTAAATATAGTCTCCCAGATGAATGGCCTTTTTAGTTATGCAAAGTATGGCCAAAGGCCCATAAAGGGAGCAGTGAGGCAAAAAGAGTTAAACATCTCTGTATATTAAAGTGTTCTGATGTCTATAATTTAAAATAGCTCAGTACAGTGTGATATTATATATTAGTTAAGCTAAAATACAACCCTGGTGCATTCAGATGTTCTAATAGGGATTTCTTTCTTTTTTTTTTTTTTAAATATATCTTTATTGATTCAGAGAGAGGAAAGGAGAGGGAAAGAGAGAGAAACAGCAATGATGAGAGTCATTGATTGGCTGCCCCCTGCATCCCCCCTACTGGGGATCGAGCCCGCAACCCGGGCATGTGCCCTGACCGGGAATCGAACCCTGATCGCCTGGATCCCAGGTCGACTCTCAACGGCTGAGCCACGCCCGGCTGGGCTCTAATAGGGATTTCACACTGAAATGGTAGGAGGGAATGGGGAAATCAGCTAGAATTATCAAAAAAGCCCCACACTCCAGAAATAACTGCTATGAGCACTTTGGTGACCTTCTTCTCTGATCAACAGCAGACATTTTGTTACTTAACATAATGGCGAAATTTGTAATTGTAAGTATGAATGAAATTACACATAGACTCTCATCAGTGAAAACAGAACTATTCAAAATATGTGAATTCGCTAAAATACTTTAGAACAAGGATTAGCAAACTATGACCCACAGGCCAAATCCAGCCAACCTCAGTTTTAGTATAACCTGTAAGCTAAGAATATTTCTTTTACGGTTTTAAATGATTGAAAAAAATTTTTAAAGAATATTTTCTGATGTAAAAATTATATAAAATTAGATTTTGGTGTCCATAAATAAAGTCTTATTAGAATACAGCCACAATCATTTGTTTATACATTTTCTATGGCAGGGATCAGCAAATGTTCTCTGTAAAGGGTAAGATGGTAAATAGTTTAGGTTTTACGGGGCTTACCATCTCTGTCACATGTACTCACTTCTGTTGTTAAAGGCAGAAATCTACAGGCAAATAGGAATGAATGAGTGTGGCTGTGTTCCAATATAACTGTGTTTATAATAGTAGATGGTGGGCAAGATTTGGCCAACAGGCCGTAGTTTGCCAATTCTTGACCTATGGATACTTTTGCAAAACAATGGCAGAGTTCAGTAGTTGCAACAACGACCTTGTGGACTCCAAAACCTAAAATGTTTTCCATCTGGCCCTTTACAGAAAAAGTCTGTCAGCCCAATACTCTAATATAAATTCCATGAGATCAAAGACCTTGTCTTTCTTGTCTGTGACTATATTCCCAAAATTTAGATCAGTGGCTGGCACATAGTAGTCACTTGTAATTATTTGTTGAATGAATGAATGAATGAATGAATGAATGAATGGATGAATGAATGAATGAATGAGTGAATGAATGAATGAATACACATAAACTTGCTCTACCTGAAAACTCACTATTCTATCATGCAGCCCACTGTATTTTTGGAACAGCCTCCTGTTCTGCTTTCTAGTGACATTAAAATCTGTCTCCATGTAACTTCCACCCAACATCCCAATTATTTACTCTTCCCTGCTTATAAAACTTAATGTCTTTCACCTGAAATCTATTCAAATATTTGAAGATGATTCTCATGTTCCTTGAACTGACTCTTCTGACTGAGTCATCTAAAGAGTGTCTTTAATGCTTCATCCCACGATGTGATTTTTGAGTTCCTTAGAAAACCAGTGGCCCCTCCTGAAAGTTAGTAATCCACAAATTCCTTGTTTGTTAAAAAAAAAAAAAAAAAAAAAACTAACCATGAGATTAGGAACAAAATGTCAGTGTTGTTAGAATCTGCTAATGTGCTACTTTGTCACTGGAACATGTGTGGCAATACAGAACATTATTCTTTAAATTTTCAATAAATGAAATGATTTGCCAAATGCTGAAAACTATTCTTATTACATGGGAATTTATCATCCATAATTACGGTTCTACTCATCTCAGCTGTGTTCTTTTTATCCTGACTAAAAAGTTATCTGTAGATCTCTCTAAACTTTGAAAAGATATAGTTATTCTTAAATAACTGATTTTATTAAGCAAATTTGCTTCATTGACAGTCATGCTCAGTTAATAAAGGACAACTAGCGATGTTTAGTTACCTTTAATTTTCTCATTGGCATCTGTACAAGTGCCACTCCTAGAAAAGCATTATGCAACCCTGTGGTTGCCTTGATTTCAGTTCCAGTTTAGAAACATTCAGCCTATTTTTAGTTGCATTCCAGACCCTATAAGCTACATTCAGTGATTTACTTATCCATTTATGTCATTCTCCCAAGACTGAAGGACAATTTTAAGCTACTTTGCTCTGCCCTATTCCAGTGAACTGAGACATATAATAGCACTTATAACATAATGAGATATCTCTAATTTAATTTTGCTGTTAATCAATGTATCTTTTACAGCAGATGAGCCATTGTGCAATATAATTAACCAATATATTGAAAAACCCACCTGGAGAGCTAGATGGAATTGCAGATTGTTTGAATTTAATGGACTCCAACTGTAGTCTCTGGGCCTCTAGTGAATATGGGTTCTTATAGGAGCCTTGTGTTAGGTTCTGCTTCCAGGACAGGATGCTCTAGTGTTTTGTAGGTTTTCTTTCTATACTGGGAGACAAGCAAGAAGGTGGAGGGAGTTTACTCCAAATAACTCTAATCTTGGAAACTTACTAACCAGAGCTCAAATGTGATAGACTGTTCAGCTAAAAATTATGTTCCCACTTCCCTTATTTAGAAGCACTTTTCAAAGACCCTAGAAAATCAAACTGCATCTTAAGGGTTCAGAAATAATCAAGACTAGTAGTAAGAGTGGAGTGGTGGAAAGAATGCAGGCATTAGATCAGGAAACACCTGGAGCAGAACACTCCTTCTGCATTTGCTAGCTCTGTGATAATAGGAAAGTTTCTCATTCCTCTGGATGTTAGCTTCTTCATCTGTGATATGAGATCAGCCCCCTTGCAGGGTAACTGTGAAGATGATGTGATGCAAACATGTAAGATATCTAACTAATACAAACAGACACCCAACAAATGTCAGTTCCCTTCATTGCCAACAAATGCAGAATGATCCCTTTCTCTGGGTTCTATAGAAAACAAAAATAAAAAGTGAGGGAAGGGGTTCCTAGAAGTTAGGACTTTCAATGCTAACATCCTGGGCAAACCAGGATATGTTGTTCAAAGGACAGCATTTAATAAACTAGTCCAAGTACTAAACAGGATTGTTAGTTCCTTCTTAAAGTTGCAAATAGTGTTTGCTATTGTTTTGTGGAGTAGAGTTGAAAAAATAGGTGCTCATTAAGTTGACCACTTATTTTCAATTACTTAATTGAAGACTGTAACTGCTTTTACAATAGTGATTCTTAATGGGACATTTGGTAATTCTAGAAACCTTTCTAGTTATCATAACTGGGGATTGTGAGAGGATGCTCCTGGCATTTAGAGGGTAGAGGCCAGGGATGCTGCTACAGATTTTACATGCACAGGAAAACACCAAACATTCACAGAAAAATTAATACCTACCCTCCTCAAACTATTCCAAAACATGAAGACGAGGGAAGGCTCCCAAACTCATTTTACAAGGCCAGCATTACCCTGATATTAAAGCCAGCAAAGACACTACAAAAAAAGAGAAAAGTATAAGATATCGCTGATGAACACAGATGCAAAAACTCTCAACAAAATATTAGCAAACCTAATTCAGCAATATATTCAAAAGAACATACATCATGATCAAGTGGAATTTATTCCTGGGATGCAAGGTTGGTTCAATATCCACAAAACCATTAACATGATACACCACATAAACAAAATGAAGGATGACAATTGTATGATCATATCAATAGATGCAGAAAAAGCATTTGGCAAAATTCAACATCCATTAATGATACGAAAATTCTCAGCAAAATGGTAATAGAGAACAGACCTTAACAATCCCATTTGCAATTGCATCAAAAAGAATAAAATACCCAGAAATAAATTTAAACAAGCAGGTAAAAGACATATTCCAAAAACTATAAGATACTGAAGGAAGAAATTAAAAAAGATATAAATAAATGGAAGAATATATTATGCTCATGAATAGGAAGAATTAACATTGTTAAAATAGCTATACTACCCAAAGCAATCTACAAACTCAGTGCAATAGCCATCGAAATACTAATGGCACTTTTCACAGAACAAGAACAAATAATTCTAAAATTTATATAAACCCACAAAAGATCCCAAATAGCCAAAACAATCTTGAGAAAGAAGAACAAAGTTGGAGGTATCATGCTACCTGGCATCAATCCATACTACAAGGTTATCGTAATCAAAACAGCATGGTACTAGCATAAAAACAGACGCATCAATCAACGGGACAGAATAGAGAGCCCAGAAGTAAACCCATGAATATATGGTCAACTAATCCATGACAAAAGAGGCAAGAGATATACAATGGGGTAAAGACAGTGTCTTCAACAAATGGTGTTAAAAAAAATTGGACAGACCAGCAGCAGCAGCAATGGGGAACTTCTAAGAAATGCATTATTTCCGGGACTATTTCAGGCATACTGAATCAGAAACTCTGCGGGTGGCACCCCGCAATCTGTTTTTAAAAGCCTTTCAAGTAATCTTCATTGGATATAGTACGGTAAAGTTGTTACAGCCCAAAAAGGAGAAGAGAATGAGGTTTGGAAGGTCATTAAACTCACAGGTCCTAGAGAGAGAGTCACCGCATGCCATGCAGCACACAGGCAGAAACACTAGGTGGTCAGGAGGCAGAAGACAAAGTGAGGGGAAGGTTTAAGATAGAGCCTTTGTTGGGGTTTCCAGGGAAAGTCAAGACTGCAGAGCAAACAGTTTAGGATTGGCTTATTGAATAATTCTGGTGGACTTTGGGCTAAAAGTGTGGCCTCTAGTCAGCTGGTACCTGGCCCTGGGATGATTTAGGGCAGGGGAAATACTGGCTTGGTGGGTGAGAGTTAGATAAGGAGGTAGTTGGGGGTATAAACTCTAGATTGATTGGTTTGCATATGAAGTTAGTGTTAGGCATTAGCTGGCTCTGGGAATGTCAGTCTCTCCCCAGCCAGAGGCTTTTAAAATGTCAAAATATCAAAATATACAGAAAACAGAAAATGCATATATTTACAATATATTCTAATGCATGCAAAAGTTTTAAAATTACTTCTCTGAAGCAGAAGCTATCAACCCTGGCTCATATTGAAATAATTTGGGGAGCTTTTGGCAGATACCAACACCTGTGCCCTACCCCAGATTTTTGAAGAAACACATTGCTGGTGACTCTCATATGCCATCAAGGTTCATAACTGAGGCTGTGAATAAAGGCAAGTGTGGTTGATAAAGTATTACAGATCAGTGTTTTTCAGCCCTGATTGATTAGGGAGAAAAAGAAAAGAAATCTTGGCATCAGCCTCCCCACCCCTAATTTGTTTAAGGTGGTTGTGAGGGGTTATATTTTTTTCAGTGCTTCTCCAGTGATTCTAATGTGCAGCCAGGATAGAAAAGTACTGGTTAAATTTAACTGTCATTTTATAGACAAGAAAAGATTAAAACAGCCTAGAGATTAAGTGGTTTATTTAAATTTATAAGAAGGACCTCCAGAGTGTGGGAATTAGAACTCCCAACTCCTAATCCTTAACCCAATACCCTTTCCCCATATACGTAGCTCCACTGTCCTCTGTGTGCACATACTTTGGCCTCTGCCTTCAACTGAATTTCATTTCCCAATTTTTTTAAAGGTCTCTAAGAAATCTGACCTTTATCATCCAAGGGCCTAGGCACTTTGATCAGGAAATTTTTAGGATAAAAGATATGACTCATGGTTTTTTAAAGAATAAAGATGGATTTGGCAGAATAGATTTTCCAAAATACCTCCCATGACACATTCTTCTAGAAGTCTGTCACTGCCCTCATCAAAACATCATGTCTAATTACCCTTCTCTGGAATCAGGGCTGGACTTGGTGAGTTATTTGACCAGTAGACCATGGTGGGTGTAACATTCTTGAACTTGCAAGGCTAGTTCATTAAAAAGCCTTGGAGCTTCTGCCTGGGCTTTATAAAATGCATGGTCTTGAGACACTTCCCTCTTGAGTTCCAGACGCCATGCAGGGAGAAGCCCACGCTGCATGGAGAGGCTAAGAGTAGGCACTCTAGTCCACAGCCTAGGCTGAGCTCCCAACTAGCAACTAGCATTGGTCTTCTCCACCATGGGAGGGAGCCACCTGAGACCACCAGCCCAGAAGTTTCTGATTACTGCAGCTCCCCTCTGAAATCTGACTACAACTGTATGTAAAATTCTAAGCAAAAACTTTTCAGCTCAGCCCAGTCCATCCATAGAACTAAGAGGGTATAGCCCCTAGCTTTTGAGGTGTTTGTTGAACAGCAAAAAATACCTGGAACAACAGCATACAAGTAGAAAAAATATGATATTAGTGAGTTAATAGTGTATAAAAGTTGAGAGAGTGCAGGGTAGGGGGAGGGCAAGGAAGATCAGGAGCACAAAAAATATGTATTTAAGAAATGTCAAAACAGGAATATATTAGCCCCTCAGAGAGTCAAAGACACATCATCATTATACTTCTCAAGTAATGCTTGAAAGTACAAAAAATATATAAATTTGTCTGTAAAATAGCTTCGCTAATGGTAAATTTTCTGAAATTACCAAAAAATAACAAAACCCAAAAATTTAAAGATTAAAGAAATGTTAAGAATGAGGTTGAAAAAGAAAATATTTCCTGAGTGAAATTATAAGTAAAAAAATTAATAATTTCTATTCCTGCTTACTTTGGAATCTTGGGCATGAATCTTTATTGTGACCATAAGCATTACATCAGAAAATTGGTGAAGACTGTATGGCCCCTTTGGCAATGATTTCTAGAGGACAGTTTCTAGGTGGACAGGTAAACAAGAGCATTTCCAAATGTCAGTTCTTTGCTTGGCTGGTTAAATCTGGCACAATATCAGAAACTCAAGCTGTGACCCCTCCTTTTCATATTTAGTATTCTTTCAACAAAAATAATGATTCTGAAATTGGATTTGGATGACAATTGCTTTTGAATCAAAACACAAAAAAAGAATACTGCACTGTTTATTCTTGTCCCAATTTTTATTATAATACACTGATTCTGCAGTGTTTTTCACCATCAAAATATATTTGTGTTGACATTAGAGCTGACACACGGAGTACACGTGAATGCAGTTTCAAGGCACTGTTTTGTGACCCAACTTTCCTCCTTCACTTCTTAAATGATCTCCTTTGCTAGTCTCTAACCAGTTGAGTTCAGGTAGTTAAGTTCAGTCACAACGAAACTAAGGTCAGGAGTTGATTCTCTGGGTGTGTGTCTGTTACCTTTCGCTCTCTTTGGTAGTCACACTTGAGTCATCTTGTAGGCATAGCCTATTTACCAAGAAAGGAAAAGTAGGAAAGACCATGAACAAGGGAAAAGCTATTTCCCTAGAAATAACTCTTAGTTATTTCTTCGCCGGGAAATAACTGAAAACGCTGGTCTGGGTATAACAGTTACCTAGCACACCTCCTGCCATTCCACCTCCTGCATGTGCTAGGAACCATTAGTAGACTGTGGCTTTCCTTCTCTCTGAGGCAGGGCACAGCCTCGGAATTCTTCTCTATGCAATGGCCCAGATCACCACCACTCAGTCAGAGAAAAACTTTTTGGCATCCTGTACTTCCCATCGTGATGGTGCATCCAGAAAATCATCTCTATATCACTAGCTTTATCTTTATTACCGGCTTTCTAAATCTGGTGGACAGAAGGAAGAGAATCCTCTTGCTGACTGTACACTGTGTTAGATATTTTATAGAAAGTATTTTTATTTTGCACAACTAATTTTCCCTAAAAAAAAAAAAAATTGCAGATACTCATGGTGTTATATATTGCATGATCTGGATCCTAGGGTGGTAGTTCAGATTAAAAGGTCACTTCTCATAACAAGCATCACAAGTGTCCCTAATTTTTATAATTTTTTTTCAATTCATGAAAAAAGGATTACTAGAGAATTTCCATTAAAAAAATAAATGTTACTTCTTAGAAACATTCATTAACTGGCACTAGAACTTCCATGGCAATCATCTGGGATGATTTCTTAAACCACACAGAACCTTCGGAGGACTTCACTGATCTAGCATGAGGGTCAACCCATGACCCCAGTCGAGTACACAAGTATCTTCAAAGTGGATCTGGGCAAATACATCAAGGCAGGGCAAAAAGTAGCAAATACTTTTTCCATTTTTTTTTTAATCGTTGAAAGTTTTACAGATGCCCCCCCCCCCATTGACCCCTCCATTCTCCTGCAGCCCCCTCCCCAGGCTTTCACCATACTATTGTCTGTGTCCATGGGACTTTTTCTATTAGTTTCAAGGTAATTTGCTAGTCATTATGGAGAATGTGAGGTAATAAAGTGAGCCCTTCCCTGCAGAAGTTTGTAACAACCTGAGGGAATTATGCCTTGAAAAGTGAAACAATTGTCTAAGGCAGCATGGTGTTAAATTAACGAGTCAGGAAGTTTCAATTATTGTTCACAAAGGAATAAATTTTTACCTTCCCACCATCTCAAGAGAAGCCAAGAGTGATGAAAAGAACCCTAGTGGCCTGGTACAAAGCCAAGTTACTTTCAAATCCAGACTCTCTCAATTACTAGCTATGTGCACTTGGGTAAGTGCGAGGTCACTGAATGTCTCTAAGCACTGGCTTCCTCACCTGTAAAACAGGGGTAATAATATCTCACAGGACTGCAGTAAAGATGAAATGACATATAGAAAGAGCCGAGTGTGATGCCTGTCATGGAGTCGGTGCTCAAAAAATGCTACGTTATTATGTGATCACTATTGCTAGGTACTCCAGAAAATTATAGACGCTAACATGGGAAGGTCATGGAGGATGGTATCCTTACAATTGTGACCAATTTGAAGGTTCCCCAGACATTAGATCTCTCCACTCTTTGTTAATCATATATGGATACTCAATTCCATAATTTCAGACAAAAACCCCCCACTAAAAATGAGCTGAGGCAATCCAGAACAGCTCTATGCTAGAAGTAGCACTTACATTGTGCCTTGACTAATGTGTAGACATTGGATAGATGAAGAAAATACAAGCAAGAGCACCTTGGGGCAGAATGTGTCTGGGAAAGAACAATGGTGGGGAGAGGGGCTGGGGAGGGGGATAGGATGGGGTGGAATGGGTCATTGGGGAGAAAAAGGGACATCTGTAATATTTTAAACAAAAATAAAATTTAAAAATTAAAAAAAAAAAAAAAAGCTGATGAGAGTGGGCCACGCTAGGGAGCTGCCAGAAGACATATCGCACCGGGCCCTGGATGAGCAGCTCAACATCCCGAATCCTCTACTTCAAACAAATTGGATTGTACATTTCCCCTCACCCCTGGCCATTTAGAAAATGTGGCTCTAATAGATTTGTAAAGGAAGAAAAGTTTTATATAGTTAACATTTCCTATTATTCTCTGCACAGGAGTGTCATGTGCTTGGATCAGAAGTAATTTCTTTAAGACAACGTGAGAAGAAAATGTCCGTATCTTTTAAATTCGAAAAACTTGAAATACTTTCCTCTCCACATGCAGTGTGAAGAAAAGCCAGGCTCCACAACTTCATTTTACTTTCGTAGTTCATTATATAGTCTTCTGATTGAACCTGCTCACTGCATTCTATCCATAAAAGCCCATTCATAGGGCCTCACCAGTCTGATACCACACATTACCACACAAATAGACATTATGTATAGCTGAGTAAACCGATACTCTCAAAGCTTAGGTTGCTTTTTCAATATCTAGTAGAATAGACCCTGTACCCAGGGTCTGGACCTACTTTTGTCTGAATCCAAAATCTGTGGACTTTCCACTAGGACACACTGCCGCCTGCCTCCTCTCCAGGTACTGAAAATCAAACAGGTGATTAGACATGATTCTGAAAAAATTAAGGAGTCAATAAAGTTCTAACATAAAAAAGTGGCATATGGAAATCAGTGTTCTAAGAAAATTTTTATTGCTTGCTTTACATTTGATAGCTCCTTCAATCCTCACTGCAACACGGATAGGTAGGAAGTATTCTGTTTCCACAAATAAGGGAACAGAGGGTCAGAGAAGTTAAAGCCAGCATGCAAAGCCAGTTCTGCCTGAGTCCAAAAGCCAATGCACTTTCCTAACCGTGGGGCTGCCTTCCTTTGGAGGTTGGGAAAATGCGATGGCCCTGTCAAAGGGGAGAGAGGTTGATTGGTTTGGTTTGGAACATGCCGAATTTGAGATTAGCAGAACAGCGGTTACAGGGAGATACTTGATATTAACTAATTGACTTCATGTTTTTATTAAATCTTCTAGTTTGACATTATTAATGCATATCTTTGGGGCAAATTCTTTTTTATTATTTAAAATTTCTTTAAACATGCTTAAATATCAAGGACTAATGTGCAGACAAAATTAATGCATTTTAAATTTGATTAAAAATAATTATATTCCTTTAAACAGCATTTGGCCTACATTTTGGGCCTCAGAAGATTGGCTGCTTATAAGGCAGCAGAACTCGATAGAGACAGACTATTGGTTGCTTATAAGGCAACAGTACTCAATAAAGACAGTCTAATTTGGGCAAAAAAACAACACACACACACACACACACACACAATAACCACCAAAATCTACTCAAAGAATCTAAACACACTAAAGTTCATTCTGTGAAGAAGAAAAAAGAAAGACATTTGGCTTCTTCCTCAGTCCCAAAGATAAAAGGAGCACTGGAAGAAGGGTGTCGTTTCCGTCGGAAAAGAACATGTTCTAATTCACAGCAACCCTAAAGCCCAGCACAGAAAATAAAGTCCCCCTCGGGATGCTGTGCATCTATTATTCTAAAATTATATGCTGTCCTCATGAGTCTCAGACAGGGTCCAGTCTCTTAACCTGAAGGCAGATGTAGGTAGCCAGTAGGTACCACCCAGCCACTTTTGCTAGGTGAGTAATTATTTTGTTTTGAAGTACATTATATAGTATTCTGAGGAACCGAAGTTATTCTGAAATAAAAAGTAAAACCTTTGACCAAGTCTGTTTATGCTGGAGGACAGGACTGCAGCCAGGAAACACCACCTCTTAGAGTCCCTGGCCTCCTCTGCCAGGCTCGGCATTACCTTGCCTGGGTCCACACTGCATGGTGCTCTCAGGGCTCACATTGAAGAAAAACTCGGAGGAAAATCTTTGACTCATAAATCTGTAACTATGTGACCAGAAAGTTTATCATATTCAGGAAATGTCCTGAGAGTAGTTATTACAGGAACTCTTGGCCCTCTGGGAAACGGCAGGATTTCTCAGATTCAGTTTTTGAGTATGAGTCAGAGGCAGGTCCAAACCAAGAAATATGGACTGATGACTAGAGAAGGACTCACTAACCTTTCTTCCCTTAAGAATATTCCCACCAAAAGCCCCAATGATTTTGATGATTTGTCTTACTGTTTATGCTTCAGCTTCTTAAACATGGAACAGCTAATCACCCTGTTCTATCTAATCTGTTAATGAGAGTGGGTCATAATTCCACTTTCTTCTGTGATATCCCCCTCAAAATAAAATTGAAACTTTAACATGGCCCACCCCTGCTACCTCATTCCTGGTCCTACCCTCTGCTGCAGCACAAAATCAAGCCACAGCAAACTCAGTGTTCTCATTTGAGTCTTTGCATAAGTTGTTCCCCCTGCCTAGAGCGGCCTAGCAGGCCTCAAAATTATTTGAGAGGCTAATGCTTACCCATCCTTCAAAATTCAGCTCAGAGTCAGTGCTCCAGGCTGCCTTCTCTGGGCTCCCCTGACTCCCATCTAAGAGGTAAGTCCCCTCCTGGGCTCCATAAGCAGTCTGTGCTCACCCCTCCAACAGCACTGATGCTGAATCACATTTTTCCACTCCGGTGTCCAGTACCACCACAAGGCCACAAGTTCTCTGAGGCCAAGCATGGTGTCTGGTACTCTGGGATCCCCAAGATACCATGTATATATAATATTGGCACCTGATAGTCACTAATAAGGGTTATGGAATGAATACATGAACCAATACAATTCAATACATACTTTAAAGCAATGATCTGTTATTGGAAAGTTAGTACAGCCCAAGTAGACAAGTTATAATGAGGAGTGACTTAAATGACAAATTTGCTTCTATAAAAGGCGCCTCTGCTTCCAGTCTTGCCCCCATCATCATTTTTCACTCTGCCACATAAAATGCTCTTCTTTCTGCACAAAAGCCATCATGAGCACAGCCCTTCATGATCTGGCCTGGATTACTTCTCGGTTTTGTCCCTCCCATTCCCCTCTCCCCACACCCCACTAGGGCCATAGTAATCGGCTTGCTGTTCCCAGGGCACGTTGTGCTAATGCCTTCACAGAGCCCCCACACAGGAAGCACTCAGTCAATGTTTGTTTAATAAGAGGAAGAGGCCAAGCATCTTATGACGTAGTAGAGATTGTAGATTGCAACTGAGTGGGGAAATCTTAGCTATGTTTAGATTCAATAGCCTACTATATGCCAGGCACTGAGTTAGGTACAAAGAGAACAAAGATGAGTAAAGCATGGTCCCTCACAGAACTTCCTGTATAATGGGGTAAAGGACACATAAGTAGATAATTTGTTTTTAAAGTGAATGCAGTAAAAGAAATGGAATAAAGTAAAATAAAAGTTTGCATAGTTCAGAAAAAGACTTTCTATATCTAGAAGATGATTCTTGAGCAAGTCATGAAGGATGAATCAATCTATCAGTTTAAGAAAGGACAAAGGGCAACTAAAGGCATGGAGGCACAAAACAGGATGGCACAGGCCTAAAGCTATACGTGATATAAGCAAGGGTGGTGGTGGCCTGAACTAGAGGAATCGTCATAGAGATGAAGGGAAGGGGGTCAATTCAGGAGATAAACAGACATGGGATCGGCATCCTTGATGATGACGGAATCGGTAGGGAAGAGGAGCGAGAAGGAGAGCAATGAGTTGATGGAGAAGGAACAGGTTTGGGGTGGGGTGGAGACGAAAATGAGTTTCAGTTTTAACACGTAGAGCTTTGATATCTCAGGGACATCAAGTCATTATTATAAGCAGTAGTCAGTCTGACGTACAAGCAAATATCCTCAGCTGGCAATGTGATATGCAACCCAGACTCTTATCATCAGAGTGGGACCGGAAGAGCCAATGAGATTGCTTGAGGACCATCTACGAAAGAAGAAGCAAAGAACCAAGAACAGAGCTCAGGGTCACAGAGAAGAGGCCGGGGAGGAATAGCCCAGGAAAGTGATGAAAGGAAGCAGGAAGTAATTACAAAACCAGCAGTGAGTAGTTCATCAAAGTCAAGGGCATGGAGTTTGAAAGAAAAAGAAATCAAGAGTGAGAGTGATCATTGCAGTAGAATGGTCCAAAAAGATAAGAAGAGAAAACTAATCATTGGCTTTGGCAAGACACATGCCATTGGGCTGATGCCCTTGTTGGCAGGGAGCGTTCAGTGGAATGATGGGGACTGACGCCAAATTGCAGAGACTTGGTAAGTGAAAGGCAGGCGGGAAAGAGGAGGCAGTGAGTGCAGGGTGACCCCTAAAGAAGCCTGATTGAGAAGGAAGAAAAGAAATAGGGTAACAGCGGAGGTGGGCAGGGAAGAGAAATAGTGGTTCCAGGGTCACAGGAAAAGTTATGTTAGGGTAGGAGAGTTATAAGGGTGTTGGGAACTGGGAGAAGCCACTGAAAACGAAAAGGTGGAAGACAAAGGAAGCTCACTAAACGTGGCTTCCTTGTTGCATTGCAGCTACTTCATTGTGGCTATTTCATTGTGGCTACTTCATTGTGTCTGTTTCATTGTGGCTACTTCATTGTGTCTATTTCATTGTGTCTGTTTCATTGTGGCTATTTCATTAGGTCTATTTCATTGTGGCTATTTCTTTGTGTCTATTTCATTGTGTCTATTTCTTTTCTTCTCCCTGAGTCTCAGCACAGTGCCTGACAGAGGCATCCAATGTCTGCCAATTGAATGAACAAGTGAGTAAATGATGAAGCAACACCCCAGAGGAAACCAACAGAGAGTGGTCAAGGGCCTCCGGTGAGAGGCTGACCTCCAACAAAGAAAAGAACACTTCATTCTCTGAAACAGAAAGATATGAGGGAAAAATGGATTTTCAGGTCAGAGCGTTCTCATATGGGTAGATTAATTTTGCAGACTGGTGAATGCAAGCATTTTAAATCTAATTAATTGTTAGGAGTTATTGTTTTAATTACTGTTTCAACACTTCTTGAATGGACATTTTCAGGAAGGTAAAATATATTCTTTCTGTCCTCTGGTCTATGTTTATATCATATAATTCCTTAAAATACATAAGCCCCTTAAGAACATGAACACTCACTTCCCCCCCCACACACTTAATTTTTTTAGAGAAGTTTTAGGCTCACAACAAAACTGAGAAAAAGGTAGAGAGGTTTCCTATATACCAAATGCTCCCACACATGCATAGACTCCCCCATTATCAATATCTTTCACCAGAATGGTGTGTTTTTAAACCAAGAATGACACATCCTAATCATCCAAAGTCCACAGTTTATCTTAGGATTCACTCTTGGTGTTGTACATTGTGTGGGTGTGGACAAGAATATTTTGACATGTATTTATCATTATAGTACACAGAGTATTTTCACTGTCCTAAAAATCCTCTACTATTTCCCTATTCATCTCTCCTTTTCCCCACTCCTGGCAACCACTGATCTTTTTGTTGCCCCTATAGTTTTGCCTGTTCCAGAATGTCATGCAGTTGGAATCATATGCTTTATAGCCTTCTGAGATTGACTTCTTTTACTTAGTAGCATGAATTCAAGGTTCCTCCATGCCTTTTCATGCCTTGATAGCTTGACTTTTTTTTTATTCCTTTCAACACTTTGCACAGTTTGGGGTATATTAAAGGTATTCAATAAAGGCTTGTTAAATTTATTAACACAAAACTACTAGGGTCAAAGGCAATATGCCGATATCTGTTTCAAACCTCTGGGTAACATGGACTGTATTATATAGGGTTTCGAGAACTTCACACATTAGCATTACTTATAGGTTTGACAGAGTCAGGGAGTTATTCATCAGGATATTATATATGTGACTCTATAACACATGTTTAACCCAAATTTGCCTTCAATGTGGTCATTGAGTGAACTGAAATGCTTCTTGAAAACATCTGCACCCTGGTTCTCTTTCAACTGCTCCACCATGAGCATTTAGGGCACGGCACCAAAGGAAACGTTTTCAACTTTCTCAAGCCCTTGACCATTCCCAGATCACATCACACCTCCGTGCCCTGCCCTCTGTGCTTGAAACTCTCTTCTACTTGTATTCATCTGGCCAACTTCCACTCATCCTTCAAGATCCAGTTCAAATGCCAATTTACTTACAAAGCTTTTTCCAACTCCATGTCTCACCCTACAGTAATTAATCCTTTATTATGACACTAATCTGCTGCATTATAATTATCGATCAGATGAGTTCAACCAAGCATGCCATTTCATGTTTGTATCCCCAATACCTACTGCACACAGAGGCTTGGTTGCAGGGTGGAGGCTGTGGAGGTGGTGAAAAGTGTTTGAGTTCAGGTTATATTTTGAAGATAGAGCCAATGGGATGTGGTAATATCAACTGGATGTGCATTGTATTTGAAAGAGAGGAGCCAAGGCTGACACTAGTTTTTGCTCTGAGCAGCTACAAGTAGAGTCTCTGTTAACAGATATGGGGAAGATTGTGGGAGGAGCAAAGTGGGCACTCAGCTTGTGTGTGTGTGTGTGTGTTGTTGTTGTGTTAACCTTCACCTGAGGATAATTTCCCATTGATTTTAGATAGATTGGAAGGGAGGGAGGGAGAGGGAAAGAGAGAGAGAGAAACATCGATGTGAGAGAGGCACATCGAATGGTTGCCTCCAGCACTTGCCCTGACCCAGGTTGGGGATGGAACCTGCAACCCAGGTACATGCCTTTGGCCAGAAATAGAACCCAAGACCCTTCGGTGGGTGGGCTGATGCTTTAACCACTGAGCATATCAGCCAGGGTGGCATTCAGTTTTAATTTGAGATGCTTATTAAGCACCCAAGTGGTGAGGTTGGGGAGGCAATTATATATCAGCAAGTTTCAGGGAAAAGGTCTGCATTCTATACATTTGGAAATCATTAGTATATATGTGCTATTTAAAGCCATGAGACTAGATGAAATCTCCAAGGGATATGTATAAATAAACAAGAGAAGAGGTTTGAGACCTTGGGCACTCCAACTGCAACATGGGCAACTCCAACATTCACAAGGTACAATGTATGAAGTAGGAGGCAAGCTCTGGGGGAAACCAGGAATGCAGCACTTGGTGTCCTTGACAGTTAAGAGGAAAAAATGTTTGAAAGAGGAGATAGTGATCTCTCTCAGGAAAGTTCATTGGATTTAGGAAAGAAGGGGTCACTGATAACCTTATTAAAAGGTTTTGGCAGAATAGTGAGAGTAAAAGTCTCACTGTAATAGGAACAAATGACGATGGGAGAAGGGACCTCAGGGGCAGCTTGTGTAGACAACTCTTTAAAGGAGTTCTGCTGTAAAGAGGAATAGAGAAATGACACAGTAGCTAGACGGGAGCCATCAAAGGCTTCTCTGGGCTTTGATGTTTGCTTTTAAGATGGGAGCTATTGTAGAATGTTCCATATTGTTAAGAATGATCTAGTGGAGAGGAGGGAATTAATGATGCAAGACAAAGAACCAGACTGAGGTTATGACTAAATCATTAATAAGCAATGTCTTTAAGAAATTTAGGGGGAGGAAACAAGAGGACAGCATGGGTAACAGCTGCACCCGCCGCCTCCCGCAACCACATCAAAATGACAACTAAAATACAGAACCACCGTCACTCAGAGCCTCCTGAAACCGGGCTGCACAGAAGCCCCACAACCAGGGAGCTGAAGGAGCATCGAGACCGGGAGGAGGGGCCGAGACGAGGGCAGGTCGGGGCTGCATCACGGGGACCGGCCTCGGGCCCACACCCGGTGCCGCGGTTTAAACCTGGGAGGGAATCTCGGTGGTGGGAGTTTCCCCGGAGAAGCGAGGGGTCCCAGCCCCACAGCAGGCCCCCAGCCCAGGGCTCCAGGGCCGGGAAGAGACGTCCCCACAACTCCGGGCTGTGAAACCAGCGGGACTGTCCCTGAGGGTCCAGAGGGTGTGGGAGCCCCAGCAGCTCCTCTAAAGGGCCCGGCACGGACTCACTCGGACGCTCCCTCGGAGCCCCCGCCGGGCAGCAGCCTGAAAGGACCCGGGACACTCGGGGAGGAACTAACCTGCCTGAGATCCGGGCGAGAGGTGGAGGGGCGGCTTCCTCCCAGGCAGAAGGGCTGGCGGAGGCCATGGCTCCTTTGGCGAGTCCTCCCCGCACACGGCCGGCAGGCAGGCACCATGTTTGAATCGCCAGCACCTGACTCCCACCTTTGGCCCCGCCCCGTGATTCCCGGGGGCCCCGCCCCTCCCCACCTGCAGCTCATCCAGGCCATTTCCAGGGGCTTTTCTGTGCAAGTGGCCTCTCGAGCCTCATGCTTAGGACTTTCCTAAAATCTCTCAAACAAGCAGCAGCGTGCCCCATACGGCTTGATAAGTGGCCCCAGGCCTGGCACTAGCGGCAGCTGCATTGGCTCAGAGCTTGGCCTCTCCTGGGCACCTCCAAGCCCAGCACAAGTAGCAGCCAACTATGGTTTGCTGTGTAGCTCATGCTGGGTGGCCCTGGGCAAGGCACTGGCACAGGCTGACTTTGCACCTCCCGGGAGGCCCCAGAGACAGTGCACCTGGTGATCAGACTCAACCACGCTGGATTACAACCCTACCACATCCACGAGTGACACACTCAAGGGGAGCACTTGGTGAACACCAAAGCTCCACTGAAGTAAATCCTGCTCCATAGGGGTGTCTCCAGCACAGCAGCTCTCTGGCTATAGTTGCAGCTGGTCCTCACAGCTGATTGGCCTGGGGGTCAGTTCCTCCCAGGGACACCAACAGCAACTAAGGCTCAACTACAACAGGAAAGTGCACACAGCCCACAGGGGAGCACCTGGAAGGCCCAGCTCAGGTGACTGGGGAGGCTGAGCCACTGGACCCTACAGGACACCTACTACACAAAGCCACTCTACACATTCCAGGAGACACAGCAGCTCTACCTAATACATAGAAACAAACACCTGGAAGCAGCCAAAATGTGGAGGCAAAGAAACATGTCACAAAGGAAAGAACAGAAGAACTCTCTAGAAGAGGAACTAAATGAAATAGATCCAAGCAAGCTAACAGACACAGAGTTCAGAATTTTGTTTATAAGGATGCTCAAGCATATTATTACGAAAACAACTGATAATATAATGTTATCGAAAAATCGATAACATAATAAAGCACCAATTTGAAATGAAGACTACATGAACTGAAGTGAAGAATAATTTACATGGAATCAACAGTAGAGGACACTGAGAATCAAATCAGCAATTTGGAACATGAGGAAACAAAAAACACCCAACCAGAAGAGCAAAAAGAAAAAAGAATCCAGAAATATGAAGATAGCATAAGGAGCCTCTGGGACAACTTCAAGAGGCCCAACAGTCATATTATTGGGGTGCCAGAAGGGGAAGAAAGAGACCAAGAAACTTAAAACCTATTTGAAAAAATAATTACGGAAACTTCTCCTTCCTGGGGAAAGAGATAGACTTACAAGTCCAGGAAGCACAGAGGGTCCCAAACAAGAGGAACCCAAAGAGGCCCACAGCAAGACACATCATCATTAAGATGCCAAAGGTTAAAGACAAAGAGAGAATCTTAAAAGCAGCAAGAGTAAAGCAGTTAGTTGCCTACAAGGGAGCACCCATAGGACTGTCAGCTGATTTCTCAACAGAAACTTTGCAGGCCAGAAGGGAGTGGCAAGAAGTATTCAAAGTGATGAAAAAGAAGGAACTACAACCAAGATTGCTCTACCCAGCAAAGCTATCATTTAGAATTGAAGGTCAGATAAAGAGCTTCACAGATAAGAAATGGCTAAAGGAGTTCATCACCACCAGACCAATACTACAGGAAATGTTGAAGAAGCTAATGAACAAAAGAATCTGACGGCCCCGCCAGACGTGGCTCAGCTGCTGAGCGTCGACCTAAGATCCAGGCGATCCGGGTTCAATTCCTTGTCAGGGCACATGCCCAGGTTTCCGGCTCGATCCCCAGTCGGGGGCGTGCAGGAGGCAGCCGATCAATGACTTTCTCATCATTGATGTTTCTATCTCTCTGTCTCCCTCTCCTTTTCTCTCTGAAATCAATAAAGATATATTTAATAAAAATTAAAAAAAAAGAATCTGATGAACTAAATAGATCCAGAGACATTGATGCAGGCAACAGACGATCATATTTCAGGGGAAAGAGGGGAGGGGGCTGGAGGGTAGGAAGAGATTAACCAAAGAAATTATATGCATATAAGCATAACCCATGGACACAGTCAATAACAGGATGAAGGTCTGGGGAGTGGTTGGGAGCGATGTGGAGGGGGTTAATTGAGGGGGGGGGATGGGACACCTGTAATACTTTCAACAATAAAGATAAATTAAAAAAAAAAAAGAAAATTTAGTATTCATGGGATCTAGGAGACATGGGACTGGGCTTAAACAGGGAGGGAACAGAGATTAACAGGAAGGAGAGTGGAGCACGGTTACAGACTGGTTGGCAGGTGGACGACTTTTCTTCTAACTCCTAATTTTTTAGGAAAATGTCATCTAATAACAGTGAGGAGATGAAGGAAGTGATAAAAATTTAAGGAGAGAAGATGTGAAATAATTGTCTAAAACTGTATTCCTTTAACTTTTTTTTTTAGCACAGAACAAATCTTACCTCCTAAGCCAGCACACATGTATCTGTAAATACGTATACATATAACTGAAACAAGCATTTCATGAAGTAATATTTACCCTTATTCTATGCTATGAACTCTATTAAGTTCTAGCCTGCTCTCATCGGTCCAATTTTTTAAAATGCACAGTTTGAAACTTGGTGAGTGATTCGTCTAGAAAAGTGGGAGAAGGAATGGACTAGGGAGATAAAGCAGGCGGCCAGGCAGCAGGACGGGTCCACGGGAGGTTAACGGAGATAAATTTCCCTTGAGCCCGCGAGTCATGGCTGCGGGTTTTTATCCAGTCTCGCTCAGCTGCAAGGAGGCAGGCATGGGGTAAGCAGATAATTAGATTCAGCTAGGATTGGGGTTTTCCAGGCGCAAGGATGAAGGATGAAGCAGGGACATCCAGGAGTCGGCGAGGGGGTTAATGTCAGGTGGAAGCAGGGGATCCAGGCCAGGCCAGGCTGTCCAAGGAGGGGGAGCGAGAGGAGAATGCAGTCAGACCTCCGGATTGAAGGTCTGATGGGCCTCGGAGGGAGTGAGCTGGAAAGACAGGATGTGGTGGTTGGAAAGTGGATGCTGGAACGAGGTTAATGTTATTTTGGTAAATGGAAGGGCAAGGGTGTGACCCCGAGAGGCAATGACTGAGGTGAGGAAAGGGACGAGATCCCTGGAGCAGGGGAGGCTGAGGAACCAAGAGCAGTAAGTGCTGAAAGGATCATTTGGATACTGAAATAGCTCAAAATTATCACAGGAATTCTGAGAGGAAATGGCAGTGAACCAGAAGCTAAAAATATTAAAGAAATTAAGAGAAGGGACAGGAAGTAGATGACTGCGGCAAGCAGGGCTTGGGGAATAGTCTGAAGCGTGCACTTCAAAGCTGGAGTTCTCGGGAGATGGAAGGGAGAATGGTCGGGGATGGCAACGAGGAGCTGGCAGGCCCTCCTGCCCCTCTGGGCCCAGTGGGGAGGGGCATGGGAGGGGGAACAGCATGAGAGGGCAGCAGGGAAGCAGGGTCCTCGCGAAGAGCCAAAAGGTCTCCACTGAGCAAAATCCTAAAATGAATATTCAGAGAGGGGGAGGCCCTAAGAACTTTACATACGGCAGATCCCGAGTTCCAGGGAGCACAATGGAAGGTTTCCAAAGTGGGAAGGAGACGTGGCCCAGCTAACAGGTGCACAGAGCCATCTGGGGCAGAGCATCTGGTTAACCGACTCTAGAAAGAAAACTAAGTAAATCAATTAATTTAATTCAACTACACTGTGTGCACATGAATGCCAGGCCTTTTACACTAAGTGATGGGGAAATTGCTTTGATCCTATTGTCTTTTAGGTGTCAGCATGGGTGACATTCGTGTTACATTCTTTACCACAATTTAACCTCTCATTCTCTTTCAAACAGATTTTCTCATTCTTTAACATTCTTAGTTCTTTTACCCAGAAATAAATGCAACAAAATTTAACAATCTAGTTGAATTTGTCAGAAAGGAAAATCTTTCCACTTGACATTAACTAAAGAACTAAATGATTTAAATGTTCTGTTAGAAAGCTATTAAACGCTAAAAAGGTTGAAGCTTGGTACCAATTAATACTTCAAAGAAAATCTAAGCGTATTGCAGAGTTCCCACAGAACCGCCTGAAGTTCACCCAACGATATGGGAGCATTCATCCCAAAATGTTTCAATCCTTGCTTTGCTACACTGAGCAAAATGCAACAAGGGCTCCACCCACTGGACATTTCATGTTACTGCAATGTTACCCTTTAAGTTGGCAAATCGAGGTTTTCATTCATTCAATATCATTCGTTTTTCGTAAATATTATTTACTGATTGTCGTCTACGTTACAAGCACTGCTATAGACCCTTGAGATACAATAGTAAACACAAAAGAGAAACATTTCCGTCCTCATGGAGCTTATAGTTTAGTATATAAAATTTCTTATTTTGTTCACCATGATAAACTACAGGCCAAATCTGTGGAATAGTTATTCTAGCTAAGGCTGAACCCTAAGACTTTAGAAACCCGATGAACAAAAGCAAAAACAACAACAACAAAAAAGCTTTTTAATTAGAAGTTACCCAAAATTTTTATTTTCTAAAGATAAAACATCAATTCATCTTTAAGACAGGTGTTTTCTGTGGTAATAAAAACACACATCCTGTGTGTCCACTACCCCGTTACATCATTTTTATATACAATTTTATTAATCTACTACATATTCATCATTTTTTTCACTTTAGTTATTTTTACTTTGCAAAAATGCTGTATGTGGTCAGGGGGTGGCTTCCTTTTTCACTTCATATTATATTGCTCGGATCCCTCATGGTGCGAATGCGCCACAGTTCACCTACCCACTCTTCCGCCGGCAGCCACTCGGGCCCTTCCCAGGCCTTCCTGTGCAAGCAGTGCCGCGGGGAGCCTGCTGTCCATGTCCCCTGCTGTCCATGCCCCGGGGCTCCTGCTGTCCATGCCCCAGGGCTCCTGCTGTCCATGTCCCAGGGCTCCTGCTGTCCATGCCCCAGGGCTCCTGCTGTCCATGCCCCAGGGCTCCTGCTGTCCATGCCTCCTGCTGTCCATGCCTCCTGCTGTCCATGCCTCCTGCTGTCCATGCCCCAGGGCTCCTGCTGTCCATGCCCCAGGGCTCCTGCTGTCCATGCCTCCTGCTGTCCATGCCTCCTGCTGTCCATGCCTCCTGCTGTCCATGTCCCCTGCTGTCCATGTCCCCTGCTGTCCATGTCCCCTGCTGTCCATGCCTCCTGCTGTCCATGTCCCCTGCTGTCCACGCCTCCTGCAGTCCACGTCCCCTGCTGTCCACGCCTCCTGCTGTCCACGTCCCCTGCTGTCCACGCCTCCTGCAGTCCACGTCCCCTGCTGTCCACGCCTCCTGCTGTCCACGTCCCCTGCTGTCCACGCCCCCTGCTGTCCACGCCCCCTGCTGTCCACGCCCCCTGCTGTCCACGTCCCCTGCTGTCCACGCCCCCTGCTGTCCACGTCCCCTGCTGTCCACGCCTCCTGCTGTCCACGTCCCCTGCTGTCCACGTCCCCTGCTGTCCACGCCTCCTGCTGTCCATGTCCCCTGCTGTCCATGCCTCCTGCTGTCCATGTCCCCTGCTGTCCACGCCTCCTGCTGTCCACGTCCCCTGCTGTCCACGCCTCCTGCAGTCCACGTCCCCTGCTGTCCACGCCCCCTGCTGTCCACGTCCCCTGCAGTCCACGTCCCCTGCAGTCCACGCCTCCTGCAGTCCACGTCCCCTGCTGTCCACGCCCCCTGCTGTCCACGTCCCCTGCTGTCCACGCCCCCTGCTGTCCACGTCCCCTGCTGTCCACGTCCCCTGCAGTCCACGTCCCCTGCTGTCCACGCCCCCTGCTGTCCACGCCCCCTGCAGTCCACGCCCCCTGCTGTCCACGCCCCCTGCTGTCCACGCCCCCTGCTGTCCACGCCCCCTGCTGTCCACGCCCCCTGCTGTCCACGTCCCCTGCTGTCCACGCCTCCTGCTGTCCACGTCCCCTGCTGTCCACGCCTCCTGCAGTCCACGTCCCCTGCTGTCCACGCCTCCTGCTGTCCACGTCCCCTGCTGTCCACGCCCCCTGCTGTCCACGCCCCCTGCTGTCCACGCCCCCTGCTGTCCACGTCCCCTGCTGTCCACGCCCCCTGCTGTCCACGTCCCCTGCTGTCCACGCCTCCTGCTGTCCACGTCCCCTGCTGTCCACGTCCCCTGCTGTCCACGCCTCCTGCTGTCCATGTCCCCTGCTGTCCATGCCTCCTGCTGTCCATGTCCCCTGCTGTCCACGCCTCCTGCTGTCCACGTCCCCTGCTGTCCACGCCTCCTGCAGTCCACGTCCCCTGCTGTCCACGCCTCCTGCTGTCCATGTCCCCTGCTGTCCATGCCTCCTGCTGTCCATGCCCCCTGCTGTCCATGCGTCCTGCTGTCCATGCGTCCTGCTGTCCATGCCCCCTGCTGTCCACGCGTCCTGCTGTCCACGCCCCCTGCTGTCCACGCCCCCTGCTGTCCACGCCCCCTGCTGTCCACGTCCCCTGCTGTCCACGCCTCCTGCTGTCCACGTCCCCTGCTGTCCACGCCTCCTGCTGTCCACGTCCCCTGCTGTCCACGCCCCCTGCAGTCCACGTCCCCTGCTGTCCACGCCCCCTGCTGTCCACGCCTCCTGCAGTCCACGTCCCCTGCAGTCCACGTCCCCTGCTGTCCACGCCTCCTGCTGTCCACGTCCCCTGCTGTCCACGCCCCCTGCTGTCCACGCCCCCTGCTGTCCACGCCTCCTGCAGTCCACGTCCCCTGCTGTCCACGTCCCCTGCTGTCCACGTCCCCTGCTGTCCACGCCTCCTGCAGTCCACGTCCCCTGCTGTCCACGCCTCCTGCTGTCCACGTCCCCTGCTGTCCACGCCCCCTGCTGTCCACGCCCCCTGCTGTCCACGCCCCCTGCTGTCCACGCCCCCTGCTGTCCACGCCTCCTGCTGTCCATGTCCCCTGCTGTCCATGCCCCCTGCTGTCCATGCGTCCTGCTGTCCATGCGTCCTGCTGTCCATGCCCCCTGCTGTCCATGCGTCCTGCTGTCCATGCGTCCTGCTGTCCATGCGTCCTGCTGTCCATGCCCCCTGCTGTCCATGCCCCCTGCTGTCCATGCGTCCTGCTGTCCATGCCCCCTACTGTCCATGCCCCCTGCTGTCCATGCGTCCTGCTGTCCATGCGTCCTGCTGTCCATGCGTCCTGCTGTCCATGCCCCCTGCTGTCCATGCCCCCTGCTGTCCACGCGTCCTGCTGTCCACGCGTCCTGCTGTCCACGCCCCCTGCTGTCCACGCCCCCTGCTGTCCACGTCCCCTGCTGTCCACGTCCCCTGCTGTCCACGCCTCCTGCTGTCCATGCCTCCTGCTGTCCATGCCCCAGGGCTCCTGCTGTCCATGCCCCAGGGCTCCTGCTGTCCATGCCTCCTGCTGTCCATGCCTCCTGCTGTCCATGCCTCCTGCTGTCCACGTCCCCTGCTGTCCACGCCCCCTGCTGTCCACGCCTCCTGCTGTCCATGTCCCCTGCTGTCCATGTCCCCTGCTGTCCATGCCTCCTGCTGTCCATGTCCCCTGCTGTCCATGCCCCCTGCTGTCCATGCGTCCTGCTGTCCATGCGTCCTGCTGTCCACGCCCCCTGCTGTCCACGCCTCCTGCTGTCCACGCCTCCTGCAGTCCACGTCCCCTGCTGTCCACGTCCCCTGCTGTCCACGTCCCCTGCTGTCCACGTCCCCTGCTGTCCACGCCTCCTGCAGTCCACGCCCCCTGCTGTCCACGCCCCCTGCTGTCCACGTCCCCTGCTGTCCACGTCCCCTGCTGTCCACGCCTCCTGCAGTCCACGACCCCTGCTGTCCACGCCCCCTGCTGTCCACGTCCCCTGCTGTCCACGCCCCCTGCTGTCCACGCCCCCTGCTGTCCACGTCCCCTGCTGTCCACGCCCCCTGCTGTCCACGCCCCCTGCTGTCCATGCCCCCTGCTGTCCATGCGTCCTGCTGTCCATGCCCCCTGCTGTCCATGCCCCCTGCTGTCCATGCGTCCTGCTGTCCATGCGTCCTGCTGTCCATGCGTCCTGCTGTCCATGCCCCCTGCTGTCCATGCGTCCTGCTGTCCATGCCCCCTGCTGTCCATGCGTCCTGCTGTCCATGCGTCCTGCTGTCCATGCGTCCTGCTGTCCATGCCCCCTGCTGTCCATGCCCCCTGCTGTCCATGCGTCCTGCTGTCCATGCCCCCTGCTGTCCATGCCCCCTGCTGTCCATGCCCCCTGCTGTCCACGCGTCCTGCTGTCCACGCGTCCTGCTGTCCACGCGTCCTGCTGTCCACGCCCCCTGCTGTCCACGTCCCCTGCTGTCCACGTCCCCTGCTGTCCACGCCTCCTGCTGTCCACGCGTCCTGCTGTCCATGCGTCCTGCTGTCCATGCGTCCTGCTGTCCATGCCCCCTGCTGTCCATGCCCCCTGCTGTCCATGCCCCCTGCTGTCCACGCGTCCTGCTGTCCACGCGTCCTGCTGTCCACGCCCCCTGCTGTCCACGTCCCCTGCTGTCCACGCCTCCTGCTGTCCACGTCCCCTGCTGTCCACGTCCCCTGCTGTCCACGCCCCCTGCTGTCCACGCCTCCTGCTGTCCACGCCCCCTGCTGTCCATGTCCCCTGCTGTCCATGCCCCCTGCTGTCCATGTCCCCTGCTGTCCATGCCCCCTGCTGTCCACGTCCCCTGCTGTCCACGCCCCCTGCTGTCCATGCCTCCTGCTGTCCACGTCCCCTGCTGTCCATGCCTCCTGCTGTCCACGTCCCCTGCTGTCCACGTCCCCTGCTGTCCACGTCCCCTGCTGTCCACGCCCCCTGCTGTCCACGCCTCCTGCTGTCCACGCCCCCTGCTGTCCATGTCCCCTGCTGTCCACGCCCCCTGCTGTCCACGTCCCCTGCTGTCCATGCCCCCTGCTGTCCATGCCTCCTGCTGTCCACGTCCCCTGCTGTCCATGCCTCCTGCTGTCCATGTCCCCTGCTGTCCATGTCCCCTGCTGTCCATGCCCCCTGCTGTCCATGTCCCCTGCTGTCCATGCCCCCTGCTGTCCACGTCCCCTGCTGTCCACGCCCCCTGCTGTCCATGCCTCCTGCTGTCCACGTCCCCTGCTGTCCACGCCCCCTGCTGTCCACGTCCCCTGCTGTCCACGTCCCCTGCTGTCCATGCCTCCTGCTGTCCATGTCCCCTGCTGTCCATGCCTCCTGCTGTCCCTGCTGGCGCTCGCGGGGTACATGCGGCGGAGACCGTCTTCGCTACACGCCGGGCGCAACTGCTGAGTCACGCAACGAAAATGTTCGATTTTTGAAAGATAATGACACACTGTTGTTTAGAGCGACAGTAACAAATTACATCCCCTCCAGAAATGTACAATGGGCCATCTGAAGCCAGATCCTCCCGACACCTGACACCCGCAGACTTCTCCACCCTGGAGTTAGTGGGAACGGCGACACCCGCGCGGCCTCGGCAGCCCTGGGGCGGCCTCAGATGCGCCCTCCCGGCCGCCGGCGGCGCGCACGCCCTGCCTGTGAAACGCTTGTCCGCTTGCCCCCCATTCCTAGGTTGTCACTTACGCTTTCCTTATTCTTTGAAGGAATTCCCAACGCACTCTTAACTCTTTACTTTAAAATAAGCTCATAGCCCAGCTGGGCGTGGCTCAGCGGCTGAGCGTCGACCTGGGATCCAGGCGATCGGGGTTCGATTCCCGGTCAGGGCACATGCCCGGGTTGCGGGCTCCATCAATGACTCTCATCATTGATGTTTCTCTCTCTCTCTCCCTCTCCTTTCCTCTCTCTGAAACCAATAAAGATATATTTTTAAAAAGAAATAAAATAAGCTGATAGAAAAGTTGAGGGGAAAATACAAAGTATCTCTATAGTATGTATCCTTCACCCACTTCACAGCTGCTAACATTTTATCACATTTTCCTCACCATTCTCATTCTCCTCTCTGTTTCTGCCTCTCCTTCCTTCTCTCTTCCTGCGTGTGTGTATGCATGTGTAATTTTTTTCTCTGAACTATTTCACAGAGTAAGTTTCAAACATGACATCCCAATACTTATCAATACTTTAGTGTGTATTTCCTAAAAACAAAGATAGGCTCTTAGTAGTCAAATACAATCATCAACATCAAGAGAATGGCATCAATATAATACTGCTGTCAAATTCACACACTCGGTTCGAATTGTGCCAACTGTCCCAAGTTTCTTTCTTGGGCCGGGAGGTCCCCCAGGATCACATGCCGCATGTAACTGCAGCATGTCCTGTCTCTTCAGTCTTCTTCAATCTGGAACAGTTCCTTGGTCTTTTGTCTTTTATGATCTCCACACTTTTGAAAAGTACAGGTCAGTTACTTTGTAGAATGTTCCTCATTTTGCATTTGTCTGGTGTTGCCTCATAATTAGCTTTAGGTTATGCATTTTGGGCCAGAACACCACAGAAGTGATTCTGTGTCTCTCAGTGTATTTTATATGGAGACACATGATGTTGCTTTGCCCCATCCCTGGTGAAGTTAACTTCTATGAACTGGTTAATTTGGTGTCTGCGAAATCTCTCTACTATAAAGTTATGCAATAAGTATTTTGAGCTTATTAATATCTAATAAATGAGCATTTGGGGTGCAGTAAGTGCTCACTTAATGTCATCAACAGGTTCTGTGACTTTAAGCAGAACAACAGATAGCAAAACAAATTAAACCACTGGCTAATCAATTTAAACAAGAGTGAAGTGCCTATGGTATCTCATCAATGTTACAACTAAACATTATTCAAGGACCTGCTGTACTTTGATACTATGTAAATATCTACCCCATATCTACCCTAATACTGTTACACCACTGTCTTAATCACAGCTTCACAGTGAGTTCTGGTACGTGGTACTTCAGAAGAATCTTGGCTATTTGGGGCCCTTTATTCTTCCATATAAAATGTGAAATCAGCAAGTTCCATGATTTTGATTCAATTGCTTTGAAACTATAGTTTAAGTTGTGGAGAATTAGCATCTTTATGTTATTATCTTCCTTCCCATAAACATGGTATGTCTCTCCATTTACTTAGGATCGCTTTTATATTTTTAAATTAAGTTTTATAACTTTTCTTGTAGAGGTTTTCCTGGACAAAGGCCTCAAGGTATTTGAACAACTAGTTTCAAGAGATGTAGAGCTGAAATTTGGGACAGAAAGGATATGAATTTATAATCTTTTATCTTCGCCTGGAAGTGAGCCTAGACTGAACTGGGCTTGGTTCAGCTCAGCTTGGAGTGTACATTGACGTCATCTATACATGGTGAGTAGTTAAGATGGACAGTGAGCTCTTTTTAGTTTTTTGCAGGATGAGGAACCATGAGCAGCAAAGTCTCCTGTGACACCCTTTACAGGCAGTGTGGGAAGTCCTGTGTGGGAACCAGCACGAGCATGGGCGTGTTTGAAGATCGTGGAGGTGCAGATCAGCCTGAAGACCCCTGACCCTCAGAAGGACACGCACTTCCCGGGCACCCTCAGGCTTAAATCCACTCCCTGCCCCAAGTTCTTCGTGTGTGCTCTGGGGGCCCAGCAGCACTGTGACAAGGCCAAGGCCGTGGATGTCCTCCACAGGGACATAGAGGCACTGCAGAAACTCAACGAGCATAAGAAACCGGTCAGGAGGCTGGCCAAGAAGTATGGTGCCTTTTTGGCTTCAGTCTCCGACCAAGCAGATCCCACGCATCCGGGGCGCAGGCCTGGATAAGGCTGCCAGGTTCCCTTCCTTGTGACCCACAGTGAGAGCCTGGGGGCCAGAGCCGATGAAGTGAAATCCACGATCAAGCTCCCAGTGAAGAAGGTGCTGTGTGGGGCAGTGGCTGTTAGCCACATGAAGGTGACAGGTGATGAGCTTGTGTTCAACATCCACCTCGCTGTCAATTTCTGGTGTCATTGCTCAAAAGGAACTGGCAGAACGTCCGGGCTTTATACATCGGGAGCACCGTGGGAAAGCCCCAGACCTGCACTAAGGCGCAGCTTAATAAACCAGACTGCTACCAAAGAAAAGATTGATGGTGAGATGTGTCTGATTGACTTTTAGATCCTTTGAATGGAGCTGAAGCACCCACCACTTCCTCCCCTCTCCTGACCAGTGTTCCGCTTTCCCTCTTGAGAAGTCAGTGGGAGCTAGAGTGGATAGAGAGACTATTAAGATTCAGGAGAAACCTGAAAAAAAGAAGGACTTCAGGCCAGAATTCTGTTGTCCTGTGAGAAGGGGTGGCCGCATGGAGCAATGGAGGCTGTGGAAGCAACCCAGGAAGAGGGCTATGGGAGGAGATATTAAGCAAACTGAGCGACACTCACGAGGAAAGGTCTTTGAGTAGAAAGCGATGGACCCCTGTTCCATAAGCATCCCATTGTCACAAACCCACCCATTGTAAATTACTCACAGGCATGTCCCAGTCAGCAGACTGAGAGGTCATAAAGCAAAATTCCCTGGTTTCTGCTATTGACATTGTTACCCACAAAAGCCAGAGTAGAAAAAAAAAATTTATGCAAAATGGAAACGAAAAGCCTTCCTAGTGAGCTATAAATTTAACAGTGACCAGCCCGTAGCCATTTACTATCCCAATGAGATGCAAGAGCACAGCCTCCAAGAGAGGACAACTCCACGGGGGCCAGCACCATGCGATCCCTCGTGATTTGGCTTGATTCAGGCTAGAATTCAGAATACCGGGAGAATCAATGGGCGGGTGGCCTCACGATACTGCTTTGAGAGACGATCATCAGGAGCCTGCAGTCATTATTCCTCAAAAGGACAGTTCAAGAGGATTAGACAAGCAGCTGAGAAAAACATAACAATCTTGTGGAAGTCAAAATGCTTAACCAGGACTCACGAGTGCCCTTTCTGGAGACCCACCACATCTCTGCCACAGAAATGGCCAAGGAAGCCCCCATAGGCAGGGCCTATCTTTCCTCAGAAAATAGTTCTGGTGCTGGTCCCTCCCACAATCAGTTTAACAGTCAAAGCTCAAAAAGATTCCTTTAGCTTGAAAGTAGCAATTACTTTTCCACTGTAGCCGTTAAAACTCAACAAGGGTTTAAAATGCCAAATTTTAAATAATGGAACTTCCCGATGAGCTTTTCAACATGATTTAGCTGGAAAATGTACTCCCAGGTAACTAAATGTATTGGCCAAGTGCATAAGCCAATGAAAGGCTGCTGCCTAAAATGATGGCCTTGCTTTAGAGTGGTATGTGTCTTTTTTATTTTATTTTATAGAAATTAAACACAGAACTAGTTTTCTGTGGAGGCAAATTCATGACAGATCTCCTACCACAATTATAGTCCCATTCTGCCAGTAACTCACTTTGTATTCTATGCAAGAATGCAACTTAATAGTGTGTTTAGATTTAGAAACTGTCAGATGTGTTTCTGTTTAATTTAAGCTTGTCAAAAACAGCTGCAGTATGGAAACATCAGTTATAACAACTATAGTAGCCATCAGAAGTTAAACCAAGACATGTTATAGTCAGTGAGAGAGAAAATGTAATTCAAGTCAGGAAAGGAAAAAAATGACAAAAGTATCCCAGTGAATTCAACTTGAGTAGTTAGAGATCTGAAATGACTGACAACAGGTCCAATTGATAAAATATTTCTACCTTCTAGTTTAGTCATATTTTATGACATTTTATGGTTATTTAAGCTGTTTTTAAAAACGTAATATCTGTGGATGCAAAGAAATTGAGATGTGTATTTTTTAACACATAAGAATATATGCTGTGCCCAGCAGGGCATGGCTCAGTGGTTGAGCGTTGACCTAGGATCCAGGCGATCAGGGTTCGATTCCCAGTCAGGGCACATGCCCGGGTTGTGGGCTGCAACCGATCAATGACTCTCTCATCACTGATGTTTCTATCTCTCTCTGTCCCTCTCCCTTCCTCTGTCTGAAATCAATAGAGATATATTTAAAAAAAGAAAAAAAAAGAATATATGCTGTTTACGCTTAACAGTTCTTACCTCCTTAGACCATGGGTGAGAAAGCTCAGAATATTTAACAAATCATAATCTGACTTGAGACCATTGTCCTCATCTTAATAAAGCCAGCTAATGGCCTTTGTAAACCACTGCCTCCCAAGGCATTGTAAGCATTTCATGGCATAGAAAATGCACTGTACCAAACATGGATAAATTTGAATAAACAAATTTTCATTTACCCAAAGGCTCTTATAATTCTGATTTCACATATTCCATTTTCAAAAGCTTTCATTTGCTCCTCTGTGAAACAAAGACTTCTGTAGACCTCTAACTTCCCTTTTAGCCGCCACTTCTCTCCCATGTGTGCTACCTCGTGCAGGCTGTTAGTGAAAGGAGCAGGGGCCCGACCGCCATGGCTCAGAGGCTGAGCGTTGACCTGCGAACCAGGAGGTCGTGGTTCGATTCCCGGTCAGGGCACATGCCAGGGTTGTGGGCTCGATCCCCAGCAGGAGGCGTGCAGGAGGCAGCCGATCAATGACTCATCATTGATGTTTCTATCTCTCTCCCCCCCTCCCTTCCTCTCTCTGAAGTCAATAAAAACATATTTTAAAAAGAGTAAAGGAAAGAAAAGGAGATGAAAACCCAGCCCCACTGCTTCTTGGCTGAGTGGCTTGGAGCACATTATTAACCAGCCCGAGCCTCATCTTCCTCTCTGTACACCCATCTTTCAGAGTAACTGTGTGGATTTGCCATGATACATGTACAGTATCCGGCTCACAGTAACAGTCAGAAAAGCGTAGCCGTCCTCTCCACCACCTAAGGGCTGTCCTCCAGGAACAGATGCTGCCCCTCAGCTGCGTTCTCCTCTCTGCTAACTAAACAGTTGGGCCGTTCCTCTGACACAAGGCTTTCACAACCCATTTACATCCACCAGGCGACCAAATATGCCCTGCACATCGCTGATTTATTTTGAAATCAGTAATCCTCTTTAACTGGCTTCACGTGTGACCTGAATTGTAATGCCACATCACTATCGGAAATGAATTCATGAAGAACGAAGCATCCTGGAGGTCTCTCTAGGAGCCAAAGTGCTCACAGATGGAGGGCCAGGAATGGGGGAGGGGCGCTAAGGGGTAGAATGGGGGCCCTCCGGGGGCTCTGGGAACGGAAGAGCCTAGCCCAATGACCAAAAGGATTTGGGGGGTCAGAGAGTCTTGGGCTCTGCTCCTCCTTAACCACCTCACCCTGACAGGTCACCTTCCTTCTCTAAGCCTCAGCTACCTGACCTATAGACCTGATATAACAACACCCACCTTGCCCTAGCCAGTTTGGCTCAGTGGTTAGAGCATCGTCCTGCCGACAGAAGGGTCCCAGGTTCGATTCTGGCCAGGAATACGTACCTTGGTTGCAGGCTCCATCCCTGGCCCCGGTCGGGGTGCATGTGGGAGGCAACTGATTGATGCGTCTCTCTCACATCAATGTTTCTCGCTCTCACTCCCTCCCTTTCCGCTCTCTCTGAAAAGCAATGAAAAAAATATCCTCAGGTAAGGATTAAAAAAGATAATGTCCATCTCATGGGTTTATTATGAGGACTTGAGAAGATAATACAGGGTGGGGCAAAAGTGGCTTTACAGCTGTTCATATGGAAAAGTAATGCAATAATTGATAAATCATAATGCAAGAATAAACTGTGTTTAGTGTACTCACGACTGTAAACTCACTTTTGCCCCACCCTGTATATGTCAATGTCGAGGGAGGGAAGCTGCAACAGGTGGTTCGGAGGCGAGATCCCCAGCGTGAAGAAGGCCCGCAGAGCCGACATCGAGGGGACGATTCCTCCTTTGCTGTGTACAGCGCTGGTTAGATAGACCACAGCAAGCAGTGCGCCAATGTCCCGTGCAGTCGCACTCTACTGAATCATTACATAAGGTCATCACCACGCACACGTGCAGGATGGTCGGGGCCATGGACGGGACACCAAGACCTGTAAGCCCCTCCCTGACACACGCCCGGCAGTCAAACATTTAGCTGAGTAAACACTCAATAGAAGATGACAGCAGCCGCAGCACTCTTCATTTCTTAGATGCTAAGGGGTACAAACCACATTTTTGGTTTGTTTGGCTCAATTCTTTCATTGAAATGTAGGTGATGGTGAGACTGGTGACACGCTCTCTGTGAGGGGGACAAAGCTTATACATGCTGTGCCTCATAGGACACATTTAATTGAGAATATTCGGTTCTCAATTAGTCATAAGCCCTACATAAGCCCCTGGCAGACCTACCCATTAATTAGTCAGACAGAAAAAGGCGAGTAGGGTGGGTAAAGCTCATCAGATGGGCTCAGTAGAGAAAGTAAGCAAGTGGCCCGTGAGACCACATTCACAAGGCGTGTTGCTAAGTATAGAAAGTTGGCCATCAGCAAGACATGTTAAAGACGGAATGAATGCAACACCTGATTTTTTAGAAGATGGAACGCTCAAGAATGGTTATGTATAAAGAGAAAATGATTGAAGGACCAAATCATAAGGTACAAATCAAGCCCCCTTTAGATGGACGTATCACCTGTAAATTGTCCAGCCCTTGGGCCCTCACTCGGGCTTCGCCTGCACTCTGCCCAAGAGATAAAGCTCCGCAGCCGCCCATCTAACTAATTGGTGAACTTCGGCTGCAGCCAGGCATCCCCGCCCCCGTGTCAACAAACCTGCGCTGACTCCAGATGAGCTTGCTAAGCCCCGTTGTTCAAACCGACGGGACAGGGAGAGAGTGGGGGGCAGGCATGGGGAGGAGGAGGAGGGGAGAGAGAGAAGAGGGGCATAGGATTCAGCAGTGTGGCCCTTCCCCTCCAGCCTAACTGTGTAAACTTACCCCCTACCTCTTTTCCCTCACTACTCCCTGTCTGTTTGATGTCGACCCAGGGAACCAGGTGATCCGAGCAGCTTCATTTAGTCTGTGAGATGTTCTGTTCTGCGGCGCCTGGGATGGCCCGCCCGGGGTGTGCGTGGAGGCCACCGTACCGCATCAAGGTAATTTCTCACATGAACTACTTTTCCTTGGCACCAGAATTTCTTCTGAGAAAAGAACCGGTTGGTATTCTTCTACAAATACATCAAATTGGTGTTATTTTGCCCAAGAGAACAATAAAAGCTTTCCCCCCACATTGTTCTGATGAAAGCAGCTTTGATACCTTGTTCATGTTTGAGGAACTGGTACTTTCCTAGGAAATTGCAGCCTTTCCTGCCAGCTGATTGTTTCTAGCTACATTCCCTGCTGCCACCTGATCTTTTTGTAGGTTATCATCATGGAGTTTTGGGGGTTGTTTGTGTGTTTGTTTGTTTGTTTGTTTGTTTGGGGAGAGGGTGTTTTTTTAAAAAACTAATTGTTAGCACTCCGGTAGTTGCCATTACCCTGACTAGACCAGGACATGGCCACAACAGGAAAAGCAGCCAAGACCCGAGTTCACGTGGACAGTGGCCACGGCCAGCGAGGGAAGACACTCCTGCCCAGCCCCATGCTCTCTCTCTCTCCTTTCTTAAGCTTCTTTCAGTTTTAACCCACAGCCGCCTTTTTCCCATCGTAGGAACACATGTGAGGCCACTTGGAGCTCTGCTCTGAATTATTTTTCTGCTCTAAAAATTAAAGTTTTGTTCACTCTATCGAGCTTGCCTCCTGGGCTGCCCAGGAAATGACATTTCTCCTGGGAGAGCTGAGTCCTTCCTACACATCAGCCCCTGGCAGACCTCCCCATTAATTAGTCAGGCATGTTTGTACTCATCCGAATCCCACTGGTAGACACGTCTTATACTGAAACACCAACCTCTTACTACATGTGCATAAAATGATGTGTGAACGTGGAGGGAAGTGTTGCAACAGGGTTATTTGGTCTGGGGAATGAATCAGGGAAATCTGGGTCAGTTTCCCTCCACGTCTCTTTTTGGTTCCCGTGGTCTTTTTCCCCGGCTCTCTCAGGCGATGCACACCAGCTTGTGTTTCCTTCAGTAGAGTCTGGGGGAAAATGTCAGGTTCTTCAGAGCAAAATATCTTCAAATTAAAAAAAAAAAAAAAAAGAAGACGAGAGAAATCTTTCTCTTGCTAATATTGCCTGCCAGAAAAAGGTGAGGGAGGAAACCCAGTCGCTCCACAACTAAGCTGAAGTATAAAGAACCAAGACTTATGTTTCTTGTATAAATGCAAAGACATAGAGCCAAGACTTCTGCGTCCTTTCATCCCCCTGCATCAGCAGACAACCAACCAACCAATCAACAAGCAAACTAACAAACAGCAAAGGGCACCGGCTGGCCCATGAAACTGAGAAGCCCGGAGGGGAGGCAGGCAGTGTGCCTGGTGTCTCGGGGCCCTGGCTCTAGTTTCCCACAGCTCCCTTGGCTCTCCTCTCTTCTTCTTACTGACTTAGCCGTCAGGGTCGCTGCCGTCATCATGACAACAGAGCTGCCTGCAGCAACCAGAACTGCAGAGCTGCCTGCCTCCTGTGCCCATCGGGAAGAGGGAGACTGAGGCTCAGGACAAAAGTCCTGAGCTTCACGCAGATCGGCCCACCACCCTCTGGCCAGGGTAAAATCATTCGCTGGTTGGCTTCAACCTTGGGTCCCTCTACCAGCCCCTGCGGCATGGAAGATGAGATCTCCCCGCTGGGGATGGGCAGGTGGAGGTGGGGTCGGTGGCACCCACGCTCCGGGGCTGCTGCTCCACAGGAAGGACAGTGGTTTCCCAGAGAAAAATGAGAAGGGTGGAAAACGGGGACCGGATGCACACAGGCAACAGACGGCGTGAATCGCACCCCAACACCGCCTTTCACAGAGTGCAGGGGCTCACTGTATTCTTGATGAATGTGTACGCTCATGAAATTTTCTCAACCAATGTCCCCGAGTCCACTGTTAGCTTACCGAAAACTAACGTAGCAGAGGGCATCGCCCGCGGCCTCACAGCAGCAGTAAGCACTTTAAGGTGTTAAGATGGAGTCACTGTGGAGAGACTAACACAATCCTGCCTCCTGGCCCTGACGTGCAAACTGCTACGGATGATTATTTAATGTTTCAGTTTAGCTACCCTACTGGCTGTTGAATTCAAAGACGTGCCACTCGCTTAGAAGAACAGGTGTTTCCGCAGCCGCATCCTCAGTACCTTCCTCGCTTAATCTTCCTTCGTGCGGCGCTCCTGTCAAAGCGAATTTCCTGCTGTAAGATTGTGAGGCGGCCTTCCACAATGTGAGTCCATTCCTGACCGAAGCAAAAAAAAAAAAAGGAGTTGACCAGAGCTGCGGAAGATGGTTCCAAGATCGTGGAGATCTGCAGCAGCAAGAGGTTGGAGAGAAGGGGAATCGCTGTTAGGGCTGGGCTTGGTCTGTGGTGTGTCGTGGGGACTGACGTGAGCACTGAGCTCTAGTCCATAAGCCTCGAAAGCCGGGCCCTCGCAGAAGCTCAAGGCACAGCTATCAGGGGCCAGAATTGCTCACTGTCACACACACAAATGCTTTCCACATGTCTCCATTTCTTTATCGTGTGCGTTCTTTGACTAAACTGTAGCTTGACTGAAGTATAACATGTTCGATGTCAACACCTGCCAAATTCAGGTTCTGCTGGTTTCCAAAAGCTAAGAAACTTTTCAATTTCCCTGTTACTATATAAAAATGTCAGCTGGAGGAGAGCAATGGGCATTTATCAGTTCAGAGAAATAGCGATAATCTCAAGAAACTTTATTTGCTTATTACAAAACACCATAAATAGCCAAGCATGAAGCACTATTTTTCCCCTCTAGCAGTGCTTGTAATGAGACTGCGGTCCCTGACTGTTTTCCCATAAGCCTTCTCTGAAACTTAACTGTAAGCTAGTTTCTATTTGGCAAGTAAATATTTAATCAACTATTTGAAATACAGTATGAACCCAGATATCCAGTGGACAGCTTCTGAGAATCTCAGATGTTAGCCAAAGAGTTATATATTCTGTGTAATATCCCCAGGTATAATTTCATATTGAAAGCAATTGGAATAAAAACTTTGGTTTTTAGAGAGGCAGTGTGGTTTTCTAGAAAGCTCTCTGGTCCCAGGTCTAGCATTAACTAGTTCTACAACCTTGGGCAACACATATATGTGCAACTGAAGACTTTTAACAATCTGGCACCAACCAGCTTCTCAAGAAATATTTTCAGTTTCTCATTTTCACCCTTACTTCCAATCCTCTCCCCTTCCCCGTCTCTCCTGTCTCTCTGTCTTTTCATGCTATTATTTTGCAGAGCAATTTTTCCATTTCTTTACAGGCTGAGCCCTGGAGAGTCTAACTCCCGATATAAATGTTTCCGTGGTGCTAGTCTAACAAAGTCTTTGTAGCAGCTTTTCCTTTCACTTACATCAACACAATAATAATAGTCTTTCAATGAGCTTATTGAGTAAATTAACCACTAATCTGACTTAAGCATTTTTATAAGTTCTAAGTACTTTATTCCTCTTAACTAAGAATCAGTGAGGGGGGAAAAATGGGCTCAGAGAAGTTAAATAATTTTTATAAGTAGTGAAATTGGGATTTTAAATCCATATCTATTTGATTTCAAAGCCTCTGATTTCTCATCTTCAAAAGGGGATGTTTAATCAAATAATCTCTGGGATTCCTTGAGATCCAAATTTCAGTGAGTCTGTGTGCAATAAAGGGCTAACTCAGCAGACCCAGGTTATCCAAACCCTACACATTCCTAAGAAAAGTTTGGCCCTTGACTGGCTCCGGAGAGGTAACCCCTAGGACTTTGGAGTAAGTCTTTGTTTAAAAAGCCTGGGATCTTATGCCACTTTAGATAGTTCATGCTAATACAATGCTATTTATGGTGGGCACCATGTGCCATGTGTTATTATCTTGAGACTAAGTATAAGGTCAGCCATGTGGGTGATTAGCTGTGTTGATGTGAACAATCTCCAATAAAAATCCTGGACACCGAGGTTTGGATGAGTTCTCCTGGCAGAAAACATTTCATATGCGTTATGACACATCATTGCTGAGAGAATGAAGCCCTGTCTGTATCACTCTACTGAGAGAGGGCACTTGGAAACACACACCTGGCCTCTCCTGGACCCTGCCCTAGGAACCTTACCTTCGCCCCTTTTCATCGAATGCCTTTGCTGTACTGAAACCGTGACAGTGAGGATAAGCACTCTTTTGAGTTCTGTGGGTCCTTCTAGCTGATCATTTTACCTGAAAATGATCCTGGGGATCCCCAAACCTGCTATGACTACTCTCTTTATTTTTTTTATTTTTTATTAAAGTTACTGGGGTAACATTGATTGATAACATTATATAAATTTCCGTTGTCGAAGTTCATAATACAACATTAGACACTACTGTGTGCTGACCCCCAGAAGTCTAGTCTCCGTCTGTCACCATACATTCAACACCTTCACTGTCTTCATCTTCCCCTCATGCCCCTTCCCCTCTGGTTGTCTGTACCCAGGAGTCTGTTTAGTTTGTTCATTTGTTGCTTTCTGTTTCATATCCCACATCTGAGTGAAATCACATGGTTCTTGACATTCTCCATCTGACTTATTTCACTAGCATGATACTCTCAAGATCTATCCACGTTGTTGCAAACAGCAATATTTCATCTTTTTTAGGCTGAGTAGTATTCTGTTGTATATATGTATCCAGTTACCTGTTGAAGGACACTTCGGTTGTCTCCGTGTCTTGGTTTCTGTGAATAATGCTGAGCATGGGGGTGCAGATATCTTTACAAATAAGTGTTTTTTAAAAATTGGGGTAGATACCCAGAAGAGGGATTGCTGGGTCCTGTGGTGGTTCTATTTTTTATTTGTTTGAGGAACCTCCATGCTGTTTTCCATAGTGGCTGGAGCATTTTAAATTCCCACCAGTGGTGTATGAAGGTTCCTTTTTCTCTTCTCCACAACCTCTCCAACACTTGTCATTTCCTGTCTTATTAATAAAGCCATTGTAACAGGTGTGAGGTGGCATCTCATTGTGGTTTTGATTAGCATTTCCCTTATAACTAGCGATGTTGAGCATCTTTTCATATCTATTGTGCCTATTCTCAATTGTTTGTTGTCAACTCAGCACCTATGGCTTCTCTGCAATCCAGAGGAGAAACCACGAATAAAATTTCCCAAAATTATCTCCCCCACATGATTCTAAGGATTGGCCACTAAGAGGCATTCTCATGAGACTTAGAAGGCAGAAGAAAAAGAGAAGCCATTATCTGCCAGAAGTAGATGTAGTCATATGTATAGACCAGGGACAGCCAAATTTTCTGTGAAGGGATAGCTAATAGTAAGTAAGTGTTTTAGTCTCTCGTAGGTCAGACAGTCTCTGTTACAACTACTACACTCTACCATTGTACAAAAGCAGCCATAAACAACACATACACAAGTGAGCACTGTGTCCCAATAAACCTGTATTTGTAAACACCGAAATTGGAATTCCATGTAATCATCACATCACAAAATATTATTCTGCTTATGGTTTTTTCACACATTTAAAAGTTTAAATCCATTCTTAGCTCACACACTGTACAAAAGCAGGGGTGGGTTTTCCCCAAAGGCCATAGTTTGTCAACCCTTCCCGTGGAGCCAGCAGATGTAAGATTCACAGTGGCATCTGCATGAACTCTTGGGACTTTCCTACTTCAGTGTTTCAGGATGAAATGCTCAGGAATGGCTTCTCTGATTCTGGTCCCGTAGCCTTTCCAATGGTTTGTAGGTCTTTAATTCTCTGTATTAAAACCCTCCATGGCTGAACTATGGAAAATGACTTCTGCTTTAATGGCCAAACTCTGGCACTTAGAATATTGGCAGCAGTTTCGGGAAAACAGAAACTCAAAGGAGAGAATCTGCGATGTGTTGTATGCTCGGAATAACCTCATTGCTAGTAAAAAGTGAGACTTTTTGCTGCGCAACATGCAGTAGCAAAATATTTCCTTAAATTTTCACTTCTAGTTGCCTGGATTTAAGTGGCTATAGAAAACTAAGTGCTGAAAGACCATAAGACTTTACAATGGAATGTTCTGGTAGGAAGTTTGACAACAAGGACTGTGGAGCTGACTGGATACATAACACTGTAGCTTACAGAAGGAAACCCTTTAAATTCTCAAGCACAGTTAGAGAATCAAAAAGCCTCTAGGACTGTTCTGAAAGACCCTTTTATTTCTTGTAGCTGCAGTGTTGAGATATCTGAAAATCAGATCCAAAATGTGATCCTATAGTTGGCTGAATAACGATGAAAGCTGAACTCTGTGAACTTTGTCAAGCCTCCTTTGTGAATGTTAGGATGTTGACTGGGAAAGATGGGGGCATGAAATTGGAATGGGGCACTTGGGGATATTCCAAAGGAGAGGAAAGGCTCCTATTCTCTAGGGGCAGATGCTGAGCAGACGGTGGCCGAGAAGCACACAGTGTTGTCTTTCATGCCTTAAGGACCACTCACTTTAGTGTTGCTGACTGAGATTGTTAGCAACAAGAAGCACTGGGCTTCTTGATGTACCCTTTCCTGTCCCATCTGACAGGTGTGAAACCTCTAATTCCCTATATTAAAATACAAAGAGCAACTTCTGTTCATTTAAATGAACACTGACACACTGACTAAGCACCAGTTATCCAAAATATTAGGAAATTTGTTAATATGACACTTCATTTCTCAGCAATGTTAAACGAAAGGGTTCTGCACATGTGAAGATGTAAGCAATGTTCCTAAATCAGGTAGGAATGGGTAGATATTTGAGACTTAAAAGTCTCAAAATCTGACTGTGCACCAGATAACATATTAGGACCCATGTATGCTTGCTAAACAGTTACTGAAGAAAGAAATTCTCTCTGAATTTAGAGCTTTTGAGTCTTCTTACTTTTGCAGCCCAAGATTCTGTCTCAATGCCTAACACACCTGAGTGCTCAATAAATGCTTATTTAGTATTTGAATTTGCCTGCACAGGATAAATTTCTCACTGCCCAGTTGTTATTAACAATTTAATAGTCAACAATATAGCATTATCACATCAAAATTCTCAAAGTCTGACTGTCTCACAAAGACTTCAGCCCTGGCCGGGTGGCTCAGTTGGTTGGAGCATCGTCCCATACACCAAAATGTTGCAGGTTCGATTCCCAGTCAGAGCACATACCTAGATTGCTGGTTCCATCCCTGATCAGGGAGCATAAAAGAAGCAACCAATCAGTGTTTCCCTCTCACACACATCGATGTTTCTCTCTATGTGTCTCTCTCTTCCTCTCTCTCTAAATCAATGAAAACATACCCTTGGGTAAGAATTAAAAACAAACAAACAAACAAACATAGACCTTCAGATGAGGTCATGGATGTATTTTGTTTGACATAAAGCAATCCAACTTTCACTTCCTATTTGCAAATTTGCACATTACTAAACAATGCAATTTTAGAAGTTGTATGTATTCAATGAAATTATGGCTTGTTTTCCAAAATTTATATAAATGTATTTTAGAACAAGAACACCTTATTTCTACTGTCAAGATTATTTTCCTTGCTTTGAACATAATGTGTCATGATTTAAACCTAGACAGATTTTTTTACGAAAGCATATTCTTCTATAGAATTTAGCTGTAAGTATCCAAATCTTTGGAGAGAGCACTATTGAATTTTTTTAATTTTAAATCATTTTTTTAATTTTTCAATTATAATTGACATACAATATTATACTAATTTCAGTTGTACAACCCAGTGATTAGACATTATATAACTTACAAGTGATCACCCCAACAAATCTTGTACTCATCTGACACCATACATAATTAGAATATTATTGACTATATTCCCTATGCTATACTTTACAATGCCATGACTATTCTGTAACTACCAATTTGTATTTCTTAATCCCTTCACTTTTTGTACCCATCCCTCACAAGCCCCCTCCTATCTGGCAAATATCAAAATGTTTTCTGTATCTGTTTCTTTTCTGCTTGCTCATTTATTTTATTTTTTAGATTCAATTGTTGATAGATATGTATTTATTGCCATTTTATTGTTCATATTTTTCATTTTTTTTCTTCTTCTTAAAGAAGACCTTTTAACATTTCATGTAATACTGGTCTGGTGGTGATGAACTCCTTTAGCTTTTTCTTGTCTGTGAAGATCTTTCTCTGACCTTCAATTCTAAATGATAGCTTTGCTGGGTAGAGCAATCTTGGTTGTAGTTCCTTGCTTTTCATCAATTTGAATATTTCTTGCCACTCCCTTCTGACCTGCAAGGTTTCTGTTGAGAAATCAGCTGACAGTCTTATGGGAGCTCCCTCGAAGGTAACTAACTGCTTTTCTCTTGCTGCTTTGAAGATTCTCTCTTTGTCTTTAACCTTTGGCATTTTAATGATGATGTGTCTTGCTGTGGGCCTCTTCGGGTTCCTTTTGTTTGGGACCCTCTGTGCTCCCTGGACTTATATGTCTATTTCCTTCCCCAAATAATGGAGGATTTCTGTCATTATTTTTTCAAATAGGTTTTTAATTTCTCTCTCTCTTTCTTCTCCATCTAGTACTCCCATGATGCAAATGTAGAGGCTCCTTACACTATCCTCATTTTTTCTAATTTTTTTTTATTTTTGCTGTTCTGATTGGGTGTTTTTTGCTTCCTTATATTAAATTTCTGATTTGATTCTCTGCTTCATCTACTCTACTGTTGATTCCCTATAAATTATTTTTCATTTTAGTTAGTGTATCCTTCATTTCTGTCTGGTTCTTTTTTATGGTTTCAATGTCCTATTTTATGCTGTTGGAGTTCTCACTAAGTTCATTGAGCATCGTTAGAACCAGTGTTTTGAACTCTGTAGCTAATAGATTGCTTGTCTCCATTTTGTTTAGTTCTTTTACTGGAGTTTTGTTCTGTTCTTTCACATGAGACATGTTTCTTTGTCTCCTCATTTTGGCAGCCTCCCCGTGTTTGTTTCTATGTATTGGGTAGAGTTGCTACATCTCCCAGCTTTAGTAGAGTGTTCTTTAGGGTGCAGTGGTTCAGCCTCCCCAATCACCCAAGCTGGGTACTCCAGGTGTGCCCCACCCTCCCATGTGGTCTGGGTTCACCCTCCCTTTGTAGTTGAGCCTTGATTGCTGTTAGCATGTCAATAGAAGTATTTAACCTCAGGCTGATTGTTTACAAGGACTGGCTGCAACTACCATGTAGGATCAGCTGTGGAGAGGCCTACCCCACAGAATAGAACTCACTTCAGTGTGTCTCTGGTGCCCTCTGAGTCCACCCTTTGAGTGTGTTGCTTTTGGAGGTGATTGGGTGGTGCTTTGACATGGTCTGAAGCTTTCCACTGGGTGGGCTGGCTCTGGGGCCTCCTGGGAGATGCAGGCCAAGGGCAGCTGCCACCTATGTTCTGCCTGGGGCCACTCAGCATGAACTACAAAGAGATCTTCAGATGACTGCTACTTGTGCTGGGCTTAGGGGTGCCCGGGCAAGGCGAAGCTGTGAACTGAGGCTGGCTGACACTAGTGCGAGGCCTGGGACCACTTAACATGAGGTACAGGACACAATGAGGCCACGTGCTTTTAGGAAAATTAGGAGAGATTTTAGGAAAATCTGAAGCATGAGCCAAGACAGGCCATTCCTATGGAAAAGCCACTTTGAAAATAGCTTGGTGGGCCACAAGTTGATTGGGACAGGATCTCAGGGAATCACTAGAAGAGTGTGAGCCAGGTTGATGGAGACAGATATGGCAGCTACCTGCCAGCTCTGAGGGAGGAAGGTTCAGTGAAGGAACAATGTCCTCTGCCAGCACTTTTGTCTGGAAGAAAGCTTGCCCCCTCCAGCTCTGTCCCTGATGCCAGACAATTCAGTTCCTCCCCATATGTCTGTGGTACCTTCGAACTGGCTGCCCCAGTGCTGGAGCTCAGAGGGAGTGAGTACAAGTGAGTCCATGCCTGGGCCCTTTAAGAGGAACTGCCTGGGACTCCAGCAGCCTCCATCTGTCTCACTCAGCCACAATCCCTGCTCATTTTCACAGCCAGAGGTTATGCGGACTTCTCCTCCTGGCACCAGAACTCTGAGCTTGGGGGGGGGGGGGGGCAATGTGGGGCTGAGACCCCTCGTTCCTCAGGGGGGACCCCTGCAGTCAAGATATCTCTCCCAATTTTTATCTGCCACAAATGGCTGTGGGACCAATCTGTTCTGCTTCTTCATCCATCCTATCAATATCGATGTGGCTTCTTTAAGACCTTAGTTATAGGACTTCCATTTAGCTAGATTTAGACAGTTCTAAATGATGGCTGTTTAGTTGTAATTTTGATGTGGTTGTGAGAGGATGTGAGTACCACATTTACCTGTACTTCCACCTTGACCAGAAGTCCTGGATATTTCTAAAGTAGATATTTGGGATATTTGACAAACACTGTGGTTAGAGTATCAATATGGGACAAAGATGTTATTTAATAGTAGTCTGAAAAATTAATGCTTTTTTAGTGTCCTCATTTCACGGTTTACTTCTAACATCTTTAAAGCTGCATCTAATTTAAGAAAACAGAATAAAGATCCCTTGGAGGCCTAGGAACTCTTATTCTCCCATTTTCACTGTGCTGCAAACCAGCCCAGAGCATTCTGATATTCTAGTTTCACCTCCAGCATCAGCAGTTCCACACAGTTCGCCACTGCTCCCCTATAGCTGCCTCTTCCCTCCCTGCGTCTTGTCTGGCATGGCAGGTCCTGAGCTTGTCCAAGCTGTGTTCTTTTTGCTTCTATCACATTCTATTGAATATTTTTAAATTATAGTTGTAAAACTGCTATATGAAGAATATTTCAGTAATATGTTTCAGGTGATAAAGTTATTTTACACACATACAAAAAAAAGCCTCTTCTTGTGACATATTCCTTCTCCTAGTGAGTAATATTTAGGTGACTTTTATTTTTAGGGTTTTTTTATTTTTATTGAATTTATTGGGTTGGCATTGATTAATAAAATTATATAGGTTTCAACTATACAATTCTATAATACATCATTTGTATATTGTATTTTTAGGTGGCTTTTGATGCTAATAGAGTTCAAGAAAGAATATATGAAAGAATATCAATTAGCATTTCTAGATATACAAATATAAATATCTAATGGAAATTAATTAGCAAACTTATGAAATAGTAGTCAATAGAGCACTTCAACAAAATAATGGAAAAAGCAAAATAAATGTGAAACGTCTAAAAAAATAAAAGGAAAAAAACCTAATTTGATCTGTTTATTTCTTTCTGAAGGTAGCACTGACCTTTTCATCTCAACATTCTGAATTTATTTCCACTGAGAGTAGGAACTTTGCCTAGTTCACCACTTTACTCAGAACCGAGAATATCTGTTATAAGCAAAGCCCTCAATAAATATTCTTTTAATGAATGTAGCATGGATGGATAGAAAAATGGTATGGGTTTTTTTTACCTTTTATTTTACCATTCTCCCACTCCATCTTCACTCATTAAAGACTGCATTAAAAAAATTAAGTACTCTATGTCTGCTCCAATTACCATTAGCAACTTTTCAAACCATACATCTAATTCTTGCTCAGCATAATCACTTGAATAACTTTCTTACAGACACCTCAGAATGAACCTGTGGTCCTTCCCTGCTCCCTACTCTCTGCCTCCCCTGCCTCAGTGCCTCTACCAGCAACGTGCCCTGTCTCAGTAAACATCAGCTATCTCCAGCAAGCTTCCTGCATGTCTCCCTTTTCCTTACTCCCGAGATACAGTCACTACCAAGTCTCATAAGTTTCATTTCCAGTATCCTTCTGCAGCCCATCCGCCTGTCTCTATTTCCAAGCCACTCTATCTCTGCCTGGACCTGGCATAGGCCTTTAACTCACCTCCCTGCATGCACATTTGCCCTCCTCTAACTCACTCTCTGTAACTCAGCCAGAGAGATCTTTTTAAAACTCACTTTAAATCAAGTCTGTCTCCTGCTGAAAGCATCTTAGCGAGGATGTGGAGAAAAGGGAACACTTATGCACTGTTAGTGGGACTGTAAATTAGTGCAGCCAGCATGGAAAACAGTATGGAGGTTCCTCAAAAAGTTAAAAATAGAACTACCTTGTGATTCAACAATTCCACTTCTGGGTATATATTCAAAGTAAATGAAAACAGGTTATTGAACAGCTTTCTGTACTCCCATGTTCATTACAGCATTATTTACAACAGCCAAGCTAAGTGCCCATCAATGGATGAACTGATAAAGATTGTAAATATGTATGAATATTATTCAGCCACGAGGAAGCAGGAAACCCTGCCATTTACAACATGGATGGTCCTTGAAGGCATTATGCTAAGTAAAATAAGCCAGACAGAAAGACAAATACTGCATAATATCACTTATATGTGGAACTTTTTTTTTTTAAGTCAAATTCTTAGCAACAGAGTGAAACAGTAGTGCCAAAGGCTGGGGAGTAGGGAAAACTGGGAGAGGTTGGTAAAAGTACAAGCTTTCAGCTGTAAGATGAACAAGGTCTGAGGATCTAATGTAAACATGCCAGCTATAGTTGGTAACACTGTGTCATATAAATGAAATTTGCTAAGAGAGTAAAACTTAGCTCTCCTCACACACACACACACACACACACACACACACACAAAGATAAATATGTGAGGTGATAGATGTGTTAGTTAATTCATTTGTGGGAATCCTTTCACATGTATATTACCCAATCACCATGATGTGCACTTAAATTAACATAAAATCTTACAATTTTACGTTAATTATATGTCAATAAAGCAGAAAAATAAAATAAAATATAGATTTTCTTGTGAAAATAGAACACCTTTCAAAAGCTCACTTTTCTCTGACGGACCTCTTCCCATCTCTTCAGCCTCACTTTGTGCGGCTGTCCCCTCACTCACGGTCACTCGCATGCTGTGTTCTCAGACACAGACAGAGACCCAGGATTCAACCGGAGGACATTTAGATACCCTCAAGGCTTGTAGCCTGGCCAGACAGGAAGAACTGTGAAGGGGCAGGCAATAAACAGATTAGTTTAATTCAATCAAATGGTAAAGTAATCTGGCTTGGGCTTTTCAGACTCAAATCAGACAGAAGAGTTAGATAACTTTCAATGTGAGTCTGGGACATGCAGGTTGTGAGAACACACAATCTGGAAAGCATGGAATTAAAAAGAAAAAATATCTCACAATGGTTAGAGGCAAGGAGAAAATAAAACCTAAGAGTAAGTCAGATTCTCTGGCCAATCAGCAGCCTCAGTGTGCTGGGATTTTTTACTTCCATTTGCTTAACAGGATAACATTCACATTCTTGGGATAGTAAAAATGTTTTCCTAATAGGCACAGGGCCACCACATGCAATTGTGCTGGATGTGCACCTCCAACTCTAGGGTCCACCTTTTATGAAGTAGTTAATATGAATGCTGCCCCCCGAGTTGTGCAGGGAACCATGAATGTAGCCACAGGTAGCAGTCTTCATGACTAAGTATCTTTTACCTCCAGGAAGAATATTAATACTTTTGTGTTAAATTCATGAATAAATATTTGTAATCGATAGCTCGATCTTGGTATAGTTACTATTTAAAGTATTTGTAACATTAAACAGAATTTGGAATATTAGAATATCTAAGAGATTAGATTTGTAAATCAGTAGGAAATAGCTAGGAGGCTCAAACTGGGAACATCTGAGTAAAGTTTTAATAAAGAAACTATTAAAAAGAGGTAAACAGTACTCTGAAGCTAGTGTCAGTGGCAATTGCCAGTTTATGCTTAAAGAGCATGAAAAGGGGTCATTACCAGAACCCAGAGGCAGAGACAGCTGTGTTACTATGATCTTGAACTCAGTTGTCCCATTGGTGCCTCCTGACTTCCACTCCATCAGCCCTTTCTAAGATTTTTTTTTTTTTAATATATCTTTATTGATTTCAGAGAGAGGAAAGGAGAGGGAGAGAGGAGAGAGAGAAACATCAATGATGAGAGAGTCATTGATCAGCTGCAGCCCGCAACCCGGGCATGTGCCCTGACCGGGAATCGAACCCTGATCACCTGGATCCTAGGTCGACGCTGAACCGCTGAGCCACGCCCGGCCGGGCATCTAAGATTTTTAAGTACCTCATTTCCTGTGTTGTGTCTCTTTCTTCTTAAAATACCTAGATTGGCTACTGTTTCCTACACTAAACCTGGACTATCAGAGATACCCACAGCAGTTGCCGGAAGTACACCCTCAAGGACAGAAGTGTGGAATTGATTATCTGATCTGGTTGGATTGAAGACAGATTACCTGGGGACTATGAAAAAGGAGACATTTGCCTGGCCAGGCGTGGCTCAGCGGCTGAGCATTAACCTAGGATCCAGGTGATCAGGGTTCGATTCCCGGTCAGGGCACATGCCCGGTTGTGGGCTCGATCCCTGGTCTGAGGTGTGCAGGAGACAGCCGATCAATGACTCTCATTATTGATGTTTCTATTTCTCTCTCTTCCTCTTTCAATAAAGATATATTAAAAAAAGAAAAAAGAAAGAAAAGAAAGAAAGAAGAAAAAGAAAGAAAGAAAGAAAGAAAGAAAGAAAGAAAGAAAGAAAGAAAGAAAGAAAGAAAGAAAGAAAGAAAGAAAGAAAGAAAGAAAGAAAGAAAGAAAGAAAGAAAGAAAGAAAGAAAAGAAAGAAAGAAAAGAAAGAAAGAAAGAGGAGACATTTGTTCATGCACTAGCAAAATGATTTCTTAAATTATCACCTGTGGTTTCTCAAGGTGAAGTGCCTATTGTAGGCACGGCTCTACCAGCCTGTCTGGCAGTTAACGTGGGAGTGGCTAATACAACTAGCTCAAAGAACTTAGAGATTTTTTTAATTTTATTTTAAAACATGGTCAGAAAACCAGGAATATCCTTTGACTGGTCTGAACAAATCTTATACCCTTAAACCACAGGGCTCGTGTACCTGAAAATCAATCAGAATGTGATCCTGAAGAGTACAGAATTACAACTTATCTTTAATTCAGAGGCTCATCAGGCACTTTATGGGAAAGACTGGATATTGATGGGAAAGGCTGGGGCTTAGGAACTGGAATAGGGTCACTGGATGCAGTTAGGTGACTCTGAATTCCCCAAACCTACCAAAACTTCTTTAGCAGTTGCATTAGTTATCAGTTGCTATAGAACAAATTACCCCAAAACTTAGTGGCTTAAAGTAACATTTATTATCTCACAGCTGCTGGGGGTCAGGAATCTGGACCCAGCAAAGGTGGGTGCTTCTGACTCCAGGATCTCTCATAGGCTGCAGTCAACCTGTAGCTGGGGCTGGGGTCATCTCAAATTTTACCTGGTGAAAGATCCACTTCCAAGCTCACTCACAGGGCTATTGGAAAGCTTCAGGTTCTCATTGGCTGTTGGCCAGAGACACTGAATTCTTGCCTCAGAGGCCTCTCTAAAGGGCACAGCAGCTGGCTTCCCTCAGAGCAGGTGAGCAACAGTGAGAAAGGATGTCCATGACTCTCCATGCCTCCAAAGATTAGGAGTGAGTGCTATGGATCTCCTCTCTCATGATCCCGCTACCAGGTAAGCTATAACGAAAGCAAAATTTGAACTGAATTCAGCTCTCCATACAAACATTCATTGTCAGATCCTTATACCCTAACTCACACAAGAGCTAAAACACCTGTACAATATTTCTAGCAAACCACATATCTCAAACACTATTAATTGAACAAAGAACATTGTTTCAGATATCTTTCATTCTAATTAACAAGCTATTGCAGATTTAGATAGAAATGTTTGAAATGCTGCAAGTCAGTCATTTCCCTAATGTGGATTCCTGAAGACTTTCAAATGCTAATTAACCACTCATTGAGGGTGGATTTCTGATTAAAATATTTCTAATGTTCTAATGACTCCTAGGCGTAGATTAAACTGGCACACACTTTGACATTACTCTGACTTAAACACTGAAGCAATTTTAAATGAATTACCTTTGATTTAACAGAGCCTCAGCCTAAGGTGATCTAGATAAAAGCCTGCTTGGGAAAAGGAAGGTTGACTAGTTGACCTCTTGTGGTCTTCTCCCTCTTCTCAGCCAGTGACTCTTGACTACCTTCCAATGTACACTTGGGAAGTTTCCAGAGACAACTTTATATTGTCATATAATGCCCCCGATAAAAGCAGTTTTAAGTCTGGCCATCAGAGGTCAGTAAATTCCTACATGTTTAGTATTTTCCTTTGGAAATCATTCTTAAAAACAAAGGGTGTTATAAATTAATTTACATACAGCATGGGAGAGTTTTTCTTAATCTTTAAAGAAGTAAAAGGAATAACAATTCTCCAAAGAAACCTAAAAAATGCTTGAGCCATGGGCAGAAGACTTTTTCCCCATATCAATCCCCACCTTATACAGTGGCACCTCGGTTTTTTAACGTCTCTGTTGATGAACATTTCGATTTATGAAGGCCATAAACCCAGAAGGAAATGCTTCGGTTTTCTAACTCACCTCAGAAGTCAAACATGCCACACAGCTTCTGCTGAGGGCAAGATCCTGAGGCCCAGCTGTTGGCTGTTGATCCCTCGGTTTTCGAATGTTTCAGAACTCAAACGGTCTTCCACAACGGATTACATTAGAAAACCCAGGAACCACTGTATATAGCTTAAAATAAAAGGTTCTGCATAAATTCTAATAGAATAAGCCTGGATTTATTGCAGCAAAAGAAAAAGGGGAAAAAGCTTTTTAAAGAATGTAGATTTTGCCCTACAAAATTTGGCTCAATGGTTAGAGCGTTGGCCAAGGGACTGAAGGGTCTTGAGTTCAATTCCAGTCAAGGGCACGCCGCACCTCAGTTGCAGGCTTGATCCAGGGCTCAGTGGGGGAGGCAACCAATCCATGTGTTTCTCTCTCTCTCCCTCCCCACCCCACTCTTTGAAAAGCAATGGCGAAAATATCCTCGGGTAAGGATAAGAAATTTTTTAAAAGAATGTAGATTTTTAAGATTAAATATAATTCCTGTGATTTGTATACATTACAATAAGTTCTCAACTTTTAATTACTTCAACTTCACAATGATCTTTGAGGTAGGGAGGTATTATTACAATAGTTTTATAGACTAGGAAAGTAACACACAGCAGTATGTAACTAGCCTGAGGTCCAAAGTCTAGTTTATAATCCATAGCCCTCAAAATATTTACCTTCTCTAGGCTCCATCATAAACTGCCTCATATCTCTATTATATCACACATGTGTTTATTCATGTCTTTCTCTCCAATGACAATGACATTATAAGCTCCTTTGGGGCAGGAATCCAGTCCCTTCTCTATCACCCCACAATGACTGGAATATAGTTAATCAAGAAATTGAATTTGGTAGCTAAATAACTAAATTGAATTTTACTGTCTCCTTGGTTTCCCATACACTCTACAGGACACAAACACACACACACACACACAGTGTTGGGCATCAGCACCAACCTGGAGAAACCCCCGGTTGCATTATAAGTCTGAAAATCAGACAAACCCACCAATTCAAATCCGGACACAGCTAGGAATTTGCATTCACTAGAGCAGATCTTCAAACAAATTGATTGTTTTATTCCAGCAGCAAAAATTTATAAGCATTCATCCCTAATATATATTTATTTATAATTTATAAATATGTATATCTATTAATATTTATTTACATTTCAAGACATACTCAAAATAGAAAAATAAATATTATAAAATTAAGATGAAATAAAAATATGGTAGGTGATTATATAATTTATTTCCTTTATAATGGTACAAAATATTTTTTATCTCCCTAAACATTAATATAATATTTTGTGATATCAATATGACTGAACTTTCACCTCCATGCTTATAATTTATTTATAAGTTACAAATATTGAAACATTTTAAAACACATAATAAAATTTTTAAATGAGCTAAAGATATGATATTTTATTTTTTGATTTATTTTATTGTTGAAAATATTACATATGTCCCTTTTTTCCCCATTAACCCCTTCTATCCCCCATCCACTCCCTGCCACAGGCTTTCACCGCACTATTGTTTGTGTCCATGGGTTATGTATATACGCATATAAATTCATTGGTTATTCTCTCCCCACCCACCCACCTGCCCCTACCTTCCCTCTGAGATTCATCAGCCTGTTCCATGCTTCTATGTCACTGAATCTATTTTGTTGATCAGTTTATTATGTTCTTTAGATTCCACATATAAGCGAGATCATGTGATATTTGTCTTTCTCTGACTGGCTTATTTTGCTTAGCATAATATTCTCTAGATCCATCCATACTGTCCCAAAGGGTACGAGATCCCTCCTCCTTACAGCTGCATAGTATTCCATGGTGTAAATGTCCCACAGCTTTTTTATCCACTCATCTACTGATGGGCACTTGGGCTGTTTCCAGATCTTAGCTATTGTAAATTGTGCTGCTATGAACATAGGGGTGCATATATTCTTTCTGATTAGTGTTTCAGGATTCTTAGAATATATTCCTAGAAGTGGGATCACTGGGTCAAAAGGCAGCTCCATTTCTAATTTTTTGAGGAACCTCCATACTGTTTTCCATAGTGGCTGCACCAGTCTGCATTCCCACCAGCAGTGTACTAGGGTGCCCTTTTCTCCACACCCTCGCCAGCACATGTTGTTTGTTGATTTGTTGATGGTAGCCACTCTGACAGGTGTGAAGTGATACCTCATTGTGGTTTTAATTTGCATCTCTCTGATGATTAGTGACCGTTGAGCATTTTTTCATATGTCTCTTGGCCATCCATATGTCCTCTTTGGAGAAATGTCTATTCAGGTCCTTTGCCCATTTTTTAAATTGGATTGTTTGTCTTCCTCTTGTTGAGTTGTATGAGTTCTTTGGAAATTAGCCCCTTATCATATGTATCCTTGGTAAGTATGTTCTCTCATATCGTGAGGTTTCTTTGTATTTTGATGATTTTTTTTTTTTTGCTGTGCAGAAGCTTTTTAGTTTGCTGTAGTCCCATTTGTTTCTTTTTTCCTTTGTTTCTCTTGCCCTAGGAGATGTATTGGTGAAAATTCCACTACAGGAAATGTCTGTGATTTTACTGCCTATGTTTTCTTCCAGGATTGTTATGGTTTTGTGACTTACATTTAAGTCTTTTAACCATTTTGAATTTATTCTTGTGTATGGAGTAAGTTGGTGATCTGGTTTCATTTTTTTACATGTACCTGTACAATTTTCCCAACACCATTTATTGAAGAGACTGTCTTTACCCCATTGTATGCTCTTGCCTCCTTTGTCAAATATTAATTGACCATTATGGCTTGGGTCGATTTCTGGGGTATCTGTTCTGTTCCATTGATCTATATGTCTGCTGTTGTACCAATACCAGGCTGTTTTGATTACAATGGCTTTGTAGTATAGTTTGATATCCAGTAAAGTGATCCTTCCCACTCTGTTCTTTCTCAAGATGGCTGCAGCTATTCGGGGTCTTTTTTGGTTCCATATAAATTTTTGGAATATTTGTTCTAGCTCTGTGAAATATGTTGTTGGTGTTTTAATAGGAATTGTATTGAATTTATAGATTGCTTTGGGTAGTATGGACATTTTAATGATATTAATTCTTCCAATCCATGAGCATGGTATATTCTTCCACTTGTTTACATCTTCCACTATTTTTTTTTCCAGTGTCCTGTAGTTTTCTGAGTACAGGTCTTTTACATCCTTGGTTAAGTTTATTCCTAGGTATCTTATTTTTTTAGTTGCAATGGTAAATGGTATTGCTTCTTTAGTTTCTCTTTCTGATAGTTCATTGTTGGTGTATAAAAACGCTGTCGATTTTCGGTTGTTAATTTTGTATCCAGTTACCTTGTCAAAGTAGTACTTTGGTGGAGTCTTTAGGGTTTTCTATGTACAATATCATGTCATCTGCAAATAATAACAGTTTTACTTCCTCCTTCCCAGTTTGGATACCTTTTATGTTTTCTTCCTGTCTAATGGATGTAGCAAGGACTTCCAGTACTGTGTTGAATAATAGTGACGAAAGCAACAATCCGATCTTGTTCCTGTTTTGAAGGGAAATAATTTTAGTTTTTGACCATTAAGTATAATATTGGCTGTAGGTTTGTCATATATGGCCTTTATTATGTTGAGGTATGTTCCCTTTGTTCCCACTTTGCTGAGAGTTTTTATCAAAAATGGGTGCTGGATTTTGTCAAATGCTTTTTCTGCATCTATTGATATGATCATATGATTTTTGTCCTTCATTTTGTTTATGATGTATCACATTTATTGATTTGTGAATATTATACCAACCTGGCATCCCTGGGATAAATCCCACTTGGTTGTGATGTATGATCTTTTTATTGTATTGCTGGATCAAGTTTGCTAATATTTTGTTGAGGATTTTAGCATCTATGTTCATCAGGGATACTGGTCTGTAATTTTCTCTTTGTAGTGTCTTTATCTAGTTTTGGGATTAGGATCATGTTGGCCTCACAAAAAGAGCTTGGGAGTTTTCCCTCCTCTTGAGTTTTCTGGAATAGTTTGAGAATAGGTGTGAATTCTTCTATGAATGTTTGGTAAAACTCGCCTATAAATCCATCTGTTCCCAGACTTGTGTTTGCTGGGAGTTTTTTATTCCTGCTTCAATTTCATTAGCTGTTATCGACCTATTCAGGCCTTCTGATTCTTCCTGATTCAGCTTTGGAAGATTGTATGTTTCTAGGAATTTGTCCATTTTGCCCAGATTGTCCAGTTTGTTGGCATATAGTTGCTCATAGTATTTTCTTACAATCCTTTGTATTTCTGTTGGGTCAGTTGTTATATCACCTCTTTCACTGCTGATTTTATTTATTTGGGTCCTCTCTCTTTGTTTCTTGGTAAATCTGGGTAAAGGCGCATCAATCTTGTTTATCTTTCAAAGGACCAGTTCTTGGTTTCATTGATCTTCTGTATTTTTTTTTTAGTCTCTACGTCATTTATTTCTGTTCTGATCTTTACTGTTTCCTTCCCCCTACTTACTTTGCACTTTTCTTGTTGTTCTCTTTCTAAGTCTTTTAAGTTGTAGGGTTAGATAATTTATTGGAAGTTTTTCTTGTTTTTTGAGGTAGGCCTGTAGTGCTATGAATTTCCCTCTCAGGACTGCTTTCATTGTGTTCCATAGATTTTTGGTTGTTGTGTGTTCATTTTCATTTTTTCTAAGAAGTTTTTTATTTCTTCCTTGATCTCTTTGGTAACCCATCCATTGTTTAATAATATGTTATTTAGCCTCCATGTGTTTTAATGTTTTTTAGTGTTTTTATTATAGTTGATTTCTAATTTCATGCCATTGTGATCTGAGAAGATGCTTGATATGATTTCAGTCTTTTTGAACTTGTAGAGACTTGCTTTGTGTCCTAACATGTGGTCTATCTTTGAGAATGTCCCATGTGCACTTGAGAAGAATGTATATTCTGTATCTTTGGGGTGGATTGTTCTGTAAATGTCAGTTAATTCCATCTGATCTAGTGTGTCATTTAGGATCACTGTGTCCTTGTTTATTTTTTTTCTAGAAGAGCTATCCATTGATATCAGTGGGGTGTTAAAGTCTCCTACTATGATTGTATTGCTGTCAATCTCTCCCTTAAAGGCCTCCAGAAGTTTTTTTATATATTTGGGTGCTCCTATATTGGGTGCATATATACTTATTAGAGTTATCTCTCTTGTTGGATTGATCCCTTTAGTGTTATGTAGTGGCCATCATTGTCTCTCGTTATGGTCTTTGTTTTAAAGTCTATTTTGTCAAATATGAATATTGCTACCCCTGCTTTTTTTTTTCATTTCCATTTGCATGGAAAAATTGTTTCCATTCCTTCACTTTTATCCTGTGTGAGTCCTTTGTTCTGAGGTGGGTCTCTTGTAGATAGTATATATATGGGTCATGTTTTCTTATCCATTCAGCTACCCTATGTCTTTTGACTGGAGCATTTAAGCCATTTACATTTAAGATTATTATTGATAGGTACTTATTTATTGCCATTCTTTCTTTAAGTCTGTGTTCCTCTCTTTCTCTACATTTCTTCTTCTTCTTCTCTTTACACCAGCCCCTTTAGCATTTCTTGTCGTGCTGGTTTGATAGTAATGAACTCTTTAGCCTTTTTGGTCTGCAAAGCTCTTTACTTCACCTTCAATTTTGAATGATAGCCTTGCTAGATAGAGTATTCTTGAGTTCAGTCCCTTATTTTTTATTACTTTGAATACTTCACGCCACTCCCTTCTGGCCTAAGTGTTTGTATTGAGAAATCAGCTGTCAGTCTAATGAGTGCTTCCTCGTAGGTAACTTTCTGTCTCTCTCTTGCTGCTTTTAAGGTTCTTTCTTAAATGTTTGCCATTTTAATTATGATGTGTCTAAGTGTGAGTCTTTTTGGGTTCATTTAGATTGGGACACTGTGTTTCCTGAACTTGAGTGACTTTTTCCTTCACCAGGTTAGGGAAGTTTTCTGTCATTTTTTTTCAAACACGTTCTCTAATCTTTGCTTGGATTCTTCTTCTGGTACCCCTATGATTCAAATATTGTTATGTTTCATGTTGTCCCAAAGTTTGCCTCTATTTCATGTAGTTCTTTTTCTGGCAATTTCTCCTTTTTTTCATTTGGGTCTTGTATCTTTGTCTCCCCATTTTATTGTGCCGGTTGTCCTGGGGTACAAGGTCAAGGCTGCAGGGCATGACGGCCTCCTTTCTGGTAGTCCCAGGGCCCAGTGCTACGTGTTTGGTAGGCGTTGGGTCCCGATGGCAGAGCCAGGTGCAGCACATCAAGGCTATAGGCCAGGTAGGTAGGCAGGGTCACTCTACATGAAGGAATCAGGAAGGACAGCAGGCAGGTTTTGTGAAGGAGGTGGGGCAGGCAAACAGGCAGGCAGGCAAGAAGTGCAACTCCCTCAAGGTGGCAGTCAAGCTGGTCTCTGTACCGGGAGAGGGAGGCTCGACCCCTTCAAGGAGGCAATAAGGCTGGCTGTGGGTACTGCGTCAGGGAGGCAGTGTGCCCATCTGTGTCCTCCAAACTGGGTCGGGCTGCTCCCCACAGCCTCCTCCCAAGGAGGACCCTGGGGATCCTCCAAAACGGCTCACTCTCCACTCTCAATCTGAGAGAAGCATTGGCTGAGCAGCGCTGCCACAAGTTCCCACACTCCCAAGAAACTCCTGCATTGACTTACAGGTGCCCTCCACACTCACACCCAGGCACACACTCCCCCACACAGTCACCCACTCACTCTCAGCATCCATCAGGTCCTATCATCTGCCATCTTGAAACTGATAAAATATTTTAAATAATTATATATTTTCTTTTTAATGCTACAAAACACCTTTCTGGTCTTAATTTTTTCTTCTTCTTGGATTACTACAATTCAAATATTTAAGTTTATTTGGATACTTGGATTAATGGCTATAGAAGCTAGAAAAAGTAACTCCATAAAAACATGTTATATAATATTTGCATCTGTCCATATTTCAAATGGTGTGTTTAATAACTTTGTATTTTATTATGTAAGATTATATTGTCATTGTTTTTAATCTCATAATTTAAAAAGTTTTTAATCTCATAAAGAAAAAAGTTCATGCTAGTAAAAAAAGCACTACCATTTTCTTGTAGCTCACTTATGCTTGCACTATTAGTATTATCTTATAGTTTCTCACATTCTTTGTAAGAGTCTCTTTAAGCCACTGTTCCATTAGGAAATTTGATTTTACTTAAGCTAGATGCACTGTCATATGTCACAATGCACTAGAAGTGAAGGAAGGGAGGAGAGAGGCAGCCATTTCCAGCCTCTTCCTGTGGGCTCCCACTCTGCTCTAAAAGTACCCCATCTACCACCACAATCTGTGACTGTACCACGTGTGAACTGAACCAAGTGTCAGTCTACGTATTGAATATTGCAAAAACTTAAATTCTTTTGTACAATTTTAGAAAAAATAAATTAAAATTCCAATGTTTTCTTTTCATATGCTAATGAATCATTCTGTCCACACCTGAGGCTGACACTCCCGGGACTCTGATGACCACTGCCAGAAGAGGGGTCCAATTAAATACAGTAACTCCATAGGTTGGCCTCCTGTGTGCACAACAGGTCCAGGCCCCAGAGAGGTGAAAAAAAAAGCCACTATTTTTTCCATTGCTGCATAACAAAAGCACTACAAACTTAGAGGCTTAAAACAACACACATGTATTATCTCAGACTTCCTGGGACAACATGGCTTAGCTTAGGGTCCTACAAGGTTGCAACCTAGTGCTGGTCAGAGCTTGGTTTTCATCTAGAGGTTTGGCTGTGGAATGATCCACCTCATCTCTCAAACCGTTGTTGATGGCAGTCAAGTCTTTGTGACTGTAGCACTGGGGTTTTTGCTGGCTGTCGGCCAGAGGCTGCTCTCAGCTCCTAGAACCTGCCCACAGTTTCTTGCCAATGGGATTCCTCAACAGGATAGCTACTTCCTTCCTTACAGTCTGTGAGAGAGAGAGAGATTCCAGCAAGACAAAAGCTACAAATTTATGTAATTAATCACACAATCGCAAATACAGAATCAGGTAACTCCATAACCTTTGCCCTATCAGTTAGAAGTAAGGCACAGTCCTGCCCACACTCAAGAGGAGGGGAGCCACACAAGGCCAGGAATACCTGGAGGTGGGGGTTCATGGGACTACATTCAGACTCTGTCTGCCACATCACTATTTGTTGCCAAAAGAAAAAAGATCCCCCAAGCAAAACCCCAATCCTGAAGTTACAAATGGTATCCTTGACAGTGTTTCTCAAAGTACAGTTCTCAACCATTGGTCTCAGAATCATCTGGGTGCCTTTGAAAATGCAGATTCCTGGGCAGTGTCTCAGGTTGGCTTCATCAGAATTTTGTGTTGGGTCCTAGGAATCAACATTTTTAACTAGCTATTCACTATTAACCACTAAAGCTTAAAAATCACTACTTGAAGCACAGGCCAGAGGTTATTCTAAGAGTAGAAGAAATTGAGAGGTGGAATAATACGACACATCCTGGTTTGCTATGGGAAGGACAAATAGAACCACATTATCTTAGAATCTGAGAGCTAGAGGCCTCTCAGAGATCACCTGACCCAGTGGTTCTTAAACCTGCAGAGATTCACCCAGATCAATTAAGTCAGAATCTCGGGAGATGGGGTCAAACATCAGAATTTCTAAAAAAGAATGTTCTATGTCATTTACCCTGTGTCAAATATCCGTAGCCTAATCCAAACCCCTTACTTTAAAGAAAACGAAAGTTAGGCTGAGTGAATTTATGTCATTCGTCTGAGGTCTCACAAATTCTAATGACAAAGAACTTACCTGTCCTGACCAGATTTCCAGGGCTTTCACTTTATTTTTTTATTTTTTATTTTTTTGAGAATTTTTATAACAGTTTATTTGAGCCAAAACTGATGACAATTGCAGGGAAGGAAGATCTCCAATGCTTCATCTCCCTCTCTCTATTATTTAACAGGTCCTCTAGAAGGGCTGATTTTAGTTGGAAAGGGTTAATGTTAGAAATGTTTACTTTGAGAGTAAAGTGCCTTCACAATATTGGTAAATGTTCTTTTCTGAAAATCAATTCTGTACTTATGTATGTATTCCTATAAGAACTAAAAGGGAAAAGCTGCCAGGCCTCTGACTATAGCAGTATTACTGGCAGGAAGTGCAGCTATAATTACACACAAAGCTCTTCCCATTAGCTACGTTTTCCTCAAGTGGTTTTAAAAACGGAGCATTACACATCTATACATGAATAACTGATCAGGACTTGAACATTTGTATTTTTTTACAGCTGCAAACTTGTGTTCTCAGAGACAGTAATCAAGCATTACAATTTTCAATCATCTTTGCTTCTTTCTTTCATTTATTACTTTCTCTTTTCCCCGTGTTCTTGTTTATGTTACAAGATACACTTAAAAGCCCTGCATAGATGAGGTGAGTTTGGGAGGGAGGAGTCTAGGTTCCAATCCTTACTGTGCTCTAGTTGTGGCATACAAGACAATTCATTTAATGTCCCCATCTTCTTTTTCTGTTCTACAAGATGGATAAGATAATCAATGCCCTGTTTATCTCACAGGATCATAATGAGATAAGAATTGTTAGAGTAGTTTACAAACATAAGCATTGTAGAAATATGATCTATTAAATCATGACGTGTTTCTGATAAGGCAGATTCTAGTGTAAGATATGTCCGCTGGAAGCCACCTGCAAAAGACTTTCCTGAAATTGTGCCCCTCAGGAAATGTGTTCAGTAAAGAAGCTTACACAAAACTGAGAAAGCAATTTCTCAAAGCACATATGAAGAATCAAGTCTGTTTTGTTGTCTGTTAATTCCTAATTAATGGTGTTTAAATAATCACTACTCCCTTCTTAAATTCTCTACTCTTATTCCAGGTCTTATATGCTTTCATTTTTCTTTCTCTAATTCTGCCCTAATGTTTCTTTTTTTTAAAATTCTGTTTTTCCCAAAACACACAAAAACACTGCCCAAAAGAAAATATAGAACTACAACAACAACAAAAATCAGTATCTAAGGCACTTATTTTTTAATTAGATAACAAAAATGGCATTTATCAAATAGGATGATATTTCTATATATAGCAAGAAGTCCTGTGGGTACATTTTGTCTTTTGGAGAATAGGAGGGAACAGTACTTTCTTTTTTATTATTGATTATGAAAGTAGCCTGAGGTTAGAGTAAATAGGAAGAAACCATGTAGAGAAGACAATAGCACTTACCCAGAGTTAATCATATTTAACATTTTCATACACTTTCTTCTAGTCTTTCTTCTATGGACACATATATTTGTATATGTTTCAAAATTAGGATGAAATATGCATACAATTTTAGATCCTCGGTTTTTATTTAACATTTTATCATGAATACTGTTTCGTTTCCTTAATTTTCATACTCATGATTTTTTTTTTAATCCTTACCCGAGGGTATTTTTTCCATTGTTTTTCAGAGAGTGGAAGGGAAAGAGAAAGAGAGAGAGAGAGACATCAAGTGGTAGCCTCCCACACACGCCCGGACCGGGGCTGGGGATCGAGCCTGCAACCCAAGTATGTGCCCCTGGTCAGAATCGAACCTGGGACCCTTCAGTCTGCAGGCCGACGCTCCAACCACTGAGCCAAACTGGCTAGGGCAATCTCATGATTTTTAATAGTTTTATCTTATTCCATTCTTTTGAAGAATAACGATGTAATTTTTTATTCTCTTATTGTTAGGCAGATTAACATAAAAACTATCATTTAATGAAGACTTAGATGGTGCTTGTAATTGTGGTAATAACTTTATATAGATTTTTTTCTTCTTAATAGATTTTATTTTTTACAGCAGTTTTAGGTTCATAGAAAAATTGAGGGGAAGGTACAAAGATTTCCCATATACCTGCTGCCTCTACATGTGGATAGCCACCCCCCACTATCAATACTCCCCTCCAGAGTGGTACGTTAGTTGATGAACCTACATTGACACATCAAAATCACCCGAAGTCTATAGTTTACATTAGATAGGGTTCACTCTTGGTGTTGTATATTTTATGGGTTTAGGCAAATATATAATGACATGATTTCACCATTATAATTTTATAGAGTAGTTTCGCTCCCCTAAAATTCTTCTATGTCCCACCTACTCATGTCTCCCTCCCCCCAACCCCTGCCAACCACTGATCTTTTTACTGTGTTCACAGTTTTGCATTTCCAGAATGTAATATAATTGGAATCATACAGCATGCAGACTTTTTAGATTGGCTTTACTTATTAATATGCATTTAAGGTTCCTCCATGTCTTTTCATGGCTTGATTGCTCATTTCTTTTTACACAGGATAATATTCCATTGTTTGGATGTACCACAGTTTGTTTATTCATTCACCTACTAACGAACACTAAGGTTGCTTCCAAGTTTTGGTGATTATGCATAAGCTGTTATAAGCATCCATCTGCAGGTTTCTGTGTGGACATAAGTTTGCAACTCCTTTGGGTAAATATCGAGGAACCCAACTGCTGGATCATATGGTAAGAGTATGTTTAGTTTTGCAAGAAACCACCCAAGTGTCTTCCAAAGTGGCTGTACCATTTTGCATTCCCACAAGAATCAAAGAGCATTCCTGTGTTGCACATTCTCACCAGCATTTGGTGTTGTCAATGTTCTGCATTTTAGCTATTCTAATAGGTATGTAGTGGTATCTCATTGTTTTGAATTGCATATTCCTAATGACATATGATCTTTTCATATGCTTATTTTCCATCTGCATATCTTCTGTGATGAAGTATCTGTTAAGGTCTTTGGCCCATTTTTAAATCATGTTGTTTATTTTTTTTTATTTTGAACTTTAAGAGTTCTTTCCATCTTTTATCAGTTGTATTCTTTTGCAAATATTTTCTTCCAGTCTATGGCTTGTTTTCTCATTTTCTTAACATTGTCTTTCACAAAGCAGAGTTTTTCATTTTAATGAAGTCTAGCTTATTAATTATCTCTTTAGCTGATTGTGCCTTTGATATTGTATCTAAAATGTCATTGCCATACCCAAGGTCATCTAGGTTTTCTCCTATGTTATCTTGTACAAGTTTTATAGTTTTCATTTTACATTTAGGTCTGTGATTCATTTTGAGTTAATTTTTGTGTAGGGTGTAACACGTGGGTCTAGATTCACTTATGTTGCATGTGGATGTCTAGCACCATTCACTGCTATTTGTTGAAAACTAGCTTCACTTCATTGTATTGTTTTTGCTCCTTTGTCAAAGACCAGTTAACAATGTTTATGTTGACCTCTTTCTGGGCTCTCTATTCTGTTCCATTGATCTATTTGTCTGTTCTTTCACCAGTACTATACTGACTTGATTACTGTAGCTTTATAGTCTTAAAGTCAGGTAGTGTCAACCCTCCAACTTTGTTTATCTCCTTCAATATTGTATTAGCTATTCTAAGTCTTTTCTCCATATAAAAGTTAGAATCAGTTTGTGTATATCCACAAAATAACTTGCTGGGATTTTTATTGGGGTTGCATTAAATATATCTATAAGTCAGGACAAACTGACATCTTGACAACATTGAGTCATCCTATCCATGAACATGGAATATCTCTCCATTTATTTAGTTCTTTGATTTTATTCATCAGAGTTTTATAATTTTCCTCATATACATCTTGGTACATATTTTGTTAGATTTGTAGCTAAGTATTCCCCAAATGGTAATGTAATGTAAATGGTATTATGTTTTTAACTTAAAATTCCACTTGTTTATTGCTGGTATATAGGAAAGCAATTGACTTTTATATATCAACCTTATATTTTGCAACCTTGATATAATTGTTTATTAGTTTTAGAAGTTCTTTTCTCAGTTATTTTGGATTTTCTACACAGAAGATCATGTTCTCTTCAAAGACAGTTTTATTTCTTCCTTTCCTATCTGGATATCTTTTCTTTCTTTTTCCTGTCTTATTGCATTATCTAGAAGTTCTAGTACAATGTTGAAAAGCAGTGTGAGAGAAGATACTCTCTGCCTTGTTCCTGACCTTAGTGGGAAAGCTTTGAATTTTTCACCATAAAGTATGATGTTACTATGAGGTTTCTTGTAGGTATTCTTTATCCAGTTGAGGAAGTTTCCCCTCTTTTCTTAGTTTACTGAGACTTATCATGAATCAGTGTTGGGTTTTGTCAAATGATTTTTCTGCATCTATTGATATGATCATGTGATTTTTTTTTTCTTTTTTAGCCTATTTATGTGAGGGATTACATTAATTAATTTACAGATGTTGAACCATCCTAGCATACCTGATGGCAGATCTTGTTTAGAAGATCAGAATGCTCTGGTACAGTTTTCACTGGTTTCCTTTCCCTGCCAGAAACACAGGATGATTTTCCCCCAATATTAACTTTGAGAACCATACCAAGCCCCTGGAAGTAAAACTCATAAAAGTGTAGGGTCCCCCTAGACTAGGTCCTCTGGAGTTTTTAACCCAGAGTTTAACTCCACAGAGCCTCCAGCAAGTCATCAGTTATATTCAGGTTTTCCTACCATGGCACTGGTTCCCTCAAAGTTTTCTGCCTGTGGGCTTCTGTTCCAGTAAGTTATGATTCTGTGTATTCACCTGTCTGTCCAGTTTTGGAAGCAGTGGTTTGGATCTTAAAAGAATTGTTGACTTTCTAATTTGTTGAGCTTTTTACTTGTTTTTAGGGTGGAGTGGCTTTTTACATGCTCGGAAACCAGAAGTCTTGAGCATTCATGTATTATCTTTTTATTCCCATAAGTAGGTTGAATCATGAACTATCCAATATATTATGAGCTTTAACAAAAAATGGCAATTTCAATGATTTAACCTCATTGATATTACCATTATTATGCAGTTACTAATTTTCAGGGGTTAATTACCTGCCCACGTTACACAGCATATGGAAAAGCTGGGATGTGAACCCACATCTGTCTGATTCCAAAGTCCTGATATTTACCAGCACTATTTTATAAGTTTTTAAATTTGGGTTGTTATATTTATATTTTTAAACAAATCCTTCCACTTCAGTTTCTATTAACACTCTTCTTCCTAATTAAAATAATGTTGCTTCTACTTCTTTACATTATGTAATTCCTCATGATCAAAAAGATTCATTCTTTTTCTATTCATTTGCCTAACCTCTTTCTTTAATTAGAAATCCACCTTAATTGAACAAATTAAACTACTTCAAAGACTAGCCATGGAAACATCAGAGCACTTCCCTTTCCCTAGGTTCAAGATGTTCCCTCTTTATTCTTTTATTCTCTGACCTAACATTTTAGATTACCTTATTTAGGTCAGTTATTTTTACTATAACAATGGTATAGGATTGAACATATTTTTACACAGTCTTCCTATGTACAGACAAGAGCAGAGGAAGAAAACTCACTCATTAAGCATGTATGATGTACCACTCATAGTGAAAAAAACACTACACACATTATAATATTTCATTCTCACTGTAATCCTATGGCATAGAAATTATCATCCCCATTTTATTGATGAGAAAATAGAAAAAATAGGAAATTAATTAACTTGTGAGTATATAGAAAGGAACAGAACTAGGATTAAAATCCAGGTTGGAGGCCTGGGCAGATAATGATTTTATATAACAAGGTTCAACAGAAATATCCATCTCTGGCAGTAAACAGAAACCAATTATTCTTGCTGGGTTTTAATCATCTTCTAAACAAATCTTAAATGTCCTGAAATCTCGCTCAAAGTCTTCCCTAGTAGCACAGTCAAATGATAAAATGTCTTACCTGATCTCCATACTTTTCTGGCTGGGTTTCCCTATCTACCAGTCACTGTGTAACTTGAGGCATGCCACTTAATTCACTGAGTCTTGACTATATAATCTACACAATTAGGTCCATTTAAGTTCTAAAACTCTTCAAGTATATGTATAAGAAGCAAGAAAATCCACTATCCGTGAGACAAAAGAAAATAACTACACCGGTAGTTTATAATTTACAGAAACCTCCCGTGCTAAAAAAGTCACAGCTCAGGTACACTGATATAATCAATTATAGGATCTTCTGAAAATATATAAGGTCAAAGTGAAATAATATGAAGCTTGTAATACACAACTGAAAAATTATAATGTATTTATAAGGAAGCTACTGCACTAGAGCAGTTGTTTTGCTCTTATTGAGAGAAAATTTTGTTTTTGCTGTTGTTTTTGTTTTGTTTGGGGAGTGTTATGTTTTGCTTTCGTTAGGGAGGAGCTTTGGTGTGTTTTTTCTCCTTTGGGGGTTGTTTTGTATCGAAGAAAGAGCACTGACCTTGGAGGTACAAAAACCTGAATTCTGTAATTAGATTCGGTCTATTTCTTACTCTCATATGAGCCATGAGAAACCCATTTTGTTCAATGTCTTTTAAAAGCAACAAATATAACTTAGAAGAAATGGATAAATCCATAGAAACATACAATTTACCATGACTGATTCATAAAAATATAGAATATCTGAGCAGACCAGCTACTAGTAAGGAAATTGAATCAGTAATCAAAAACTTCCCAACAAAGAGAAGTACACGACCACATGGCTTTACTGGTGAATTCTACCAAACACTTAAGGAAGAATTAACACCAACCCTTTTCAAATGTTTTCAAAACATTGAAGAGAAAGGAACACCCCAAACTCATTTTACGAGGCCAGCATTACCCTGATAGCAAAGCCAGACAAGAATACTGAACGGAAAATTACAGGCCAATATTCCTCATGAACTCAGATGTAAAAATCCTTAACAAATATTAGCAAACCAAATTCAACAGTACATTAAAAGAATCGTACACCATAATCAAATGGAGTTTATTCCTGGGAAGCAAAAATGGTTGAACATACATAAACCAATCAATGTGACAGGCTAGATTAATAAAATGAACAAAAATTATATGATCTCAAAAGATACAGAGACAGTATTTGACAACATTCAACATCCTTTCATAATTAAAAATCAATAAATTACATATGGATGGAACATACTTCAACATAATAAAGGCCCTATATGACAAGCTTACAGCTATTTTATACTTAACAGAGAAAAGCTGAACGCTTTTGCTTTAAGATGCAGAATAAGACAAGGATGCCCATTCTTACCACTCTCATTGGACTTCTCTGAAAGTCCTTGCCAGAGCAGTTAGGCAAGAAAAAAAGAAAGAAAGAAAAGATGTCCTAATCAGAAAGGAAGAAGTAAAATTTTCTCTATTTGCAAATTACATACTATATATATAGGAAACCCCTAAGATTCCACCAAAATACAGTTACAACTAATAAATGAATTCGGTAAAGTTGCAGTACACAAAATCAATATACAGAAATCAATTATGTTTCTACACACTAACAATGAACTATTGGAAAGAGAAATTTAAAATATAATTCAATTTATAATTGCATCAAAAAGAATAAATTATGTAGAAATAAATTTAACCAAGGAGGTGAAAGATCTATGCACTAAGAACTATAAAACACTGGTAAAAGAGCCCTGACCAGGTGGCTCAACTCAGTTGGTTGAAGTGTCGTCCTGTACACCAAAAGGTTGCAGGTTCTCTTCCTGGTCAGGGCACATACCTAGATTGTGGGTTCAATCCCCAGTTGGTCAGGGCATGTACAAGAGGCAACCGATCAATGTTTCTCATATTTATGTTTCTCTCTCTCTCTCTCTCTCTCTCTCTCTCTCTCTCTCTCTCTCTCTCTCCTTCCCTCCCTCTCTCCCTCCCTTCCTCTCTTTCTAAAAATCAATAAAAACATATCCTCAGGTGAAGATTTAAAAATGACACTGGTGAAAGGAATAGAAGAAGGCACAAATAAATGGAAAAATGTCCCAAGTTCATGAATCAGAAGCATTAGTTTTGTTAAAATGTCCATACTACCTAGAGTAATAATAGATTCAAAAAAATCCCTATCAAAATTCCAATGATATCTTTAAAGAACTGAAGCAACAATCCTAATATTCATATAGAACTACAAAATATTCGGATTAACCAAAGCAATCTTGAGTAAGAAGAACAAAGCTGGAGGCATCCCACTTCCTGGTTTCAAGCTATCTTACAAACCTATAATAATCAAAACAGCATGGTATTGGCATAAAAACAGACACATAAATCAATGAAACAGAGAGTCCAAAAATAACCCACACATATGGTCAATTAATTTACAACCAAGAAGCCAAGAATATAGGATGGGAAAGGACAGTCTCTTCAATAAATGGTGTTGGTAAAACTGGATATGTACATGCAGAAGAATGAACTGGACCCTTATCTTATACCATACACAAAAATCAATTCAAAGCACATTAAAGACTTGAATATAAGACCTGAAACTGTAAAACTCCTAGAAGAAAACATAAAGTGTAATCTCCTTGACATTGATCTTGGTGATAATTTTTTAGATTTGATTCCAAAAGCAAAAGCAACAAGACCAAAAGTAAACAAGTGGGACCACAAAAAAACTGAAAAGTTCCTACACAGCAAAAGAAACCATTAACAAATTGGAAAGGCAACCTATGGAATAGGAGAAAATATTTGCACGCCACACATCCAATAAGTGTTTGATATCCAAAAGATATAAGAAACTCATACAAATCAATGGCAAAAAATAAAATAAATATAATAATTTGATTAAAAAATAAGCAAAGAACCTGATAATAGACATTTTCCCAAATAAGGCATGCAAATTGGCCAACAGGTACATGAAATGGTGCTCGGCATCGCTAATAATGAGAGAAATGCACATCAGAACCACAATGAGATAGCACCTCACACTGGTTAGGATGGCTATTATCAAAAGTACAAGAAATAACAAATGCTGGCTAGGATGTAGAAAAAGGGAACCCTTGGGCACTGCTGTTAGGAATGTAAACTGGTGCACTACTATGGAAAACTATGTGGAGGTTCCTCAGAAATTAAAAGCAGAACTACCATATGATTCAGCAACCCCATTTCTGGGTATGCATTAAAAGAAAAGAAAATCATTATTTCAAAGAGAAGTCTGCACTCCCATGTTCATTGCATCATTATTCACAATAGTCAAGGTATGAAAACAACCTAAGTATCCACCAATGGGTAAAGATGCGGTGTGAGATATATATATTTTTTAACTGTAAAAAAGGAATTCCTGCTATTTACAACAGGATAAGCCTCCTGTTGGGCATTATGCTAAGTGAAATAAGGCAGACAGAAAAAGAGAAATACCACATGATATCACTTATATGTGAAATCTTAAAAAAAAAAAGTTGACTTAAAGAAACAGAGAGTAGAAGAGACTGGTAGGTGGGTGGGAGAAATAAGGAGACGTTGGTCATAGGATATAAACTTTCAGTTAAAAAATGAATAAGGTCTGAGTATCTAATGTATAATATGGTGACTATAGTTGATAATGCTGTATCATATAATTAAAATTTGTTGAAAGACTACAACTTAAGTGTTCTCACCAAAAGAAAAAAAGAAAGGTAATTATGAGAGGTGATGAATATGCTAATTAACTTGATCATGGGAATCCTTTCACAATACATATGTATCTCAAATCCTTGTGCTATATACTTTATTTTATTTATCAATTAGGCCTCAATAAAGCTGAAAAATATATTTCAAAAAATATCTAGAGTTGTCTTTTAACTAAACCACTTATTTCTTTGATAGCTACAGAAAAGTAAACTTTATGAGGCATACATTTACAAAGAAGTTCAAATTGGCTTATTTTATTATACTTTTTGTGGATCAAAGCCTTGTGCTTTAAAGAGAATCTATATATTTGCAAGATTTCTCTTTTTCTCTAAAATAACAGAATGCTGTGGATAGCCAGGAAAACTATCTTTCCATCTTAAAAAGGAGGGGGAGGGGGGTTAAAAGTCTCCCATTGTATATAAACTTTCTCTCAAAGAGCCTCTAGCTAACTCCACTATCAGTTGTTACATCAAAAAATAAAATAAAAAATGAGTTCACCCCAGCTGAAAAATAATGGAAAAGAGGGCTGAAGATGGAAAATACAGCCTTTCTTCATAGAATGGCTAGAATATAGCCTCTAAAATAAAAGAATATGTGTTATAAAAGGGATGTAGCTATTGAGTACTTGATCTCTTAACCTTCTAACATTTCCTATTGGAAAAATAAAATTGATCCACAGGTGTGAGGCTCAGCTAACTCAGAGTAGTAATGATGTGGAGTGAAATGAAAACTGTGGAGTATTTATTGGGCAGAAAGTAATAATAAAAGAGATGCCCAATATGGCACTACTTTATAGGGACTGTTCTTAAAAGAATAACATTTAAGGGCCTCACATGGTGGGATCACATTAAATCCCCCCTGCACAGTCATTTATATTGAGCTGCAGTCAAAAAGCTGACTTTCTTTCTTGTTGGATGAAGGTACTCATGTTTAGTCTGTTTCATCAGCATAGTCACATAACCAACATAGTCAAGATACATGCAGGTGCTTTTATGAATAAGAAGGGAATGTGTAAAGAGGGGCCCTTGTAAAACCACTACGACAGAGGAGATCATGTTGGCATACTTACAAACAGCGCCTGGTGGGTTAAAAGGAAACAGACATGGCTTATGGGCTGTAATGGCTGCCCATCTATAATGCAGGACATCCAGGAAACTAGTATTTTTGTTTGGTAGATAACACTGTCTATTTCTCTGATAAAGTCCTTTCTGGTGGAGTGCAAGGACCCCCATTTATGATCTTAAGGACCTCTTATAAAATGTAAATACTAATGGAAAAAGCATACCTACTTGAGACATTAGCATTCGAACCTCCTTGAAGCTGGCTAACAGACCAGAATCTGCAGGGCAATGTGAGCGTGAATCACATGAATAATAGGGCACCTAAAGGCGCATCCATGGGTCCAAACTGTAGAGAAACAGAAAGCTTCCAGAAGAAAGCAAAGAGAGCTTTCCAGAGACCCTTCACCTGAATTCTTTGCTTCATGAGGAGCAGTGTGAACTAGTGGAAAGGGCACTGCCACTGAAGTCGTGAAACCTGGGTTCTCATTCTGGTTCTACCCACTGCTTAACTTTTTGAACTTCTCTTTCCTCTTCTTTAGAATGGAGATAGTGTGCCTGTTCCACAGCCTGGTTATATTAGCTGATACAGTAATCATGGATAAAATACCTAATATATAGTCCATGACCAGTAAAAGTCAGTATTATTATTAGAGGCTCGAAATCCATAGACTCATGAAATGTTGGCAACACTTAGCAGAACATCATTCTTTTCTAGAGAAAGCTGAGATCCAGGGAAATTGAGACTTGGCCTTACCACTGGTGTTCAATGGTTCCGTAAAAGCCCAGTAATTCCATCAAGTCTGTTTATAAATAGCCCAGAGGGTGGGGAGCAGGGACAAGGGGGAAATTCTGTGGTCCTCTTATCACACATCAACACAGCCACTTCACTTGTCTCCCTTTGATGTGTTGGGCTTTCATGTAAATGTTTAAAGAGAGTCTCATGGACAAAAAGATGTTAGGAAAACCTTTGCACTGGGCTTCCAGCCCGTTTGAAGAACTTAAGTGAACACTTAGTATTAGAGGGGAGTATGTGCCCCATTCCCACGCCACTGGGCCTGGGGGAGCCTTGTGTCTCTGTGTGGCGGTTGTAGCATATGTCCCAGAAGAGTTCGTGAGGGGCCCTTCTATGCCCAATATGGCATGTGCACACATCCACACAACACACACGCCTAAGCCTGCCTTAACATCAGGAACATCACATGTGCCATTGTATGTGGCTCAGTTGACATTAACCAGGAACCCCAGAGCTCAGGGAAAGCTTGGTTCTTGGATTGCACCAGCTAGTGTTGTCCAAGCCAGGTTTTCAGCAATGCTAATATCCTGAGAGTTAAATAATTACTTCATCTTTACTGTATTAGTCAGGGTTCTCCAGAGAAACCAACAGGATGCAAAGAGACAGAAAGATTTATTATAAGGAATTGGTTCATGTGATTGTGGGGGCTGGAAAGTCCAAAATTTGTGGGGCAGACCAGCAGACTAAAAATTCAGAAAGAGTTAATGTTCCATCTTGAGTTTAGAGGCAGTCTGAAGGGAGAATTCCTCCCTCTTCAGGGCACTTCAGTCTTTTATCTTAAGGTCCTCAACTAATTGGATGAGCCCCATCCATATTATGGAGGGTAATCTGCTCTACTCAAAATCTACTGATTTAATATTAATCACATCTTAAAAAAACACATTCACAGCAACATCTGTACTGGCGTTTGATCAAACAACAGGGCATTGTAGTCTAGCCAAATTGACAGTTGAAATTAATATTAATTTTAATTTTTTAAATATTATTTACCTGTGCATGGTGGGCTTTTTGTTTGTTTGTTTTTGGTCTTTGCCCACCTAAAAATGTAGCATTTGAATTGCTCTACCAGTTAGCTTGTTGCCATATAAACAAACCTGTGGGGAGCCGTTGTGGCCCTAGGCACGGAGGAGCTGCCTGGGTGAGCTGCAGAAGTGCTCCCCTGCTCCCTGGGAGATGTGGGTGAGCTGCTGTGGCCCCAGGCACAGTGCCTGGGTGAGCTGCAGAAGTGCTCCCCTGCTCCCGGGGAGATGTGGGTGAGCTGCTGTGGCCCCAGGCACGGAGGAGCTGCCTGGGTAAGCTGCAGGTGTGCTCCCCTGCTCCCTGGGAGATGTGGGTGAGCTGCTGTGGCCCCAGGCACAGTGCCTGGGTGAGCTGCGGATGTGCTCCCTTGCTCCCGGGGAGATGTGGATGAGCTGCTGTGGCCCCAGGCACAGAGGAGCTGCCTGGGTGAGCTGCAGAGGTGCTCTCCTGCTCCCTGACCCAGTCCTTGAGGCACCAAAGCAATACTGAATTCTAGAAAGGCTAATTAGGAAGCTGGCCCCGGCCTGAAGGGTTAAAGGATAGTTAAGCCACATACCAAGCCAAGGACTCAATCCTCCCCAAAAGTTCCCATTAGAAGCCGAGATAAGGATACTTTCCAAGGCCTGAGCTCCTGCAGGAGGCAGGGTGTTTACTCTGAAAAGGCATTCGTAGGACCTTGGAGGAATTACTTAGTATCGGGCTAAGGGAAGAAATGTGGGGCGGGGTGCTATTCAGCACAATCAACAGTGCCTGTATATATTAAACTGAAAAAATAAACTCGGGGCTGGCAGCTGGCAACAGGCATGAGCTGCAGCCCTCCCGATCCCATCTTTTTTGTGTCTGTCTTTTCTCCATCCTCACCCCTTCCTCAGGACCGTTCGACTCTGCCGGCGGGCTCCGGCACAAACCACCCTGAAACTTAGTGGCTGAAAGCAGCAACCACTGGTTTAGTTCACAATTCTGTTGGTGAACACTTTAGGCTGGGCTCAATCAGGCCACTCTAGTCTCCAGTGAATTTATTCCTGTGTCTGTGGTCGGGTGCTGGGTCAGCTGAGTGCTGGTTGGCCTAGGATGGCCTTAGCTGGGATGGATTAGCTCTGCTCCTCATGTTCTCTCCTCCTCCATCAGGCTCACGCAGGCTTGTGCACATGGAGGAGGCAGGGGTCCCTAAAGAGAGCAAAAGCATGCAAAAACCTCTTGAGGCCTCAGCTTGCAAGGGTTAGAAAAATTGTGTTGTCTCTTGATTCTAGATGCTTCAGAGTGACATTGGGGGGGGGGGGGGGCACAGCCGTAGGAATAATTGTGGCCTGTTTTGCAAGCAATCTTCTATGGTTCTCCTTAAGAATAGACTATCAGCTAGCCTGTCAATGCCCGACACATAAACAAAGTCAATGAATATGCTCTCCCTTCCCAATCCTTTTGGTGATCATTCTGAAGGAATTCAAGTTTTCACAAATATAGGCAGGCTATCATTTCTGATTCAGACTCTTATCTGTTCTGTTCTCTACACTGGGAATCCTAGAAACGTGGGAATAAAAAGGAAATGGAGAGAACCTTAATCTATACCCTCCACTCCAAACACAATCATTGGAGATATCCTATAATGGTGAATATTTCCCTTTTAATAAAACAGATTCTCAACTTTAGTCATTCCTAGGCAGCTGAGTACCTTGCAAAGAGCTATTTCTATTGCTCTAAGTCACTACTTCTCAACCTTTTTTAACTATGCTCCTCCCAGCTTTTTTAGACATTTTTTTCCTAATCGTCACCCTCATGAATTTTACTACCACAGATACACTTTATATCTGTGCTTCACGCATAAACAGAGCGTGGAATTTTTTGGCCCCAAGTTTCACCTATCAAGTTGCTCCCGACTTGGGACAAGATTGCCCAAGTCAGGAATGCATGCTCAAAGTTCTCAGAAAGTTTCCTCCCTAGTCCCCCCACCCCTGCCCTACCTACCACGCACCAGGATCAAGTCAGGATTTGACCATTGTCAGCTCTAATCATAAGTCAGGGGCTGCTGACACCAGTGAATCTGTCTTCACATGACAAACAATGAAAAGAGGAAGATAGGAGAAAAAGTCAAGTGGAATTTCATAAATAAGATCTGAACTGACAAGGACAAGCCAAAGGGGAAAAAAAATCGCCAGTAATGACTGAAAACTGAATCACTGTTCAGAGCTATCAACCACCTCCCCCTCCCAAAAAATCCATGCCCACCCTTACAGAAACTCAAGGTATGAATTGCAAAGGAAATGGCTTCCAAACCGATACTAGTCCACATTTTCCTGATCTTGCTTCTTTTTAGTGTGTGTTTGCATGGGCCAGTGTATGTGCATTATGAAGCAATTGGCATAATTTAGGCATAAATTGGGTGTTTCCTACTGACAAATGTTTAGAATCCTTCCAGTATCTTTTACTTTAACGCTCACCCAGTAATAAGGTCCAGTTAATCTAATTTCCAGAAGAAATGTTTTGGAATTTTCAAGCTTATTAATTTATTACCTTGCTAATAAATTAGCTAAATTTCTAAAACTGATCATTGAGGAAATGACATAATGAGGAAAACTTCCAAGGATACATTAAATTTGCACTTGACATGTAATCAGGAAAATTCAGTACCCATATGTACATATTTGAAAATATAATTATCCCATGGTTTAATAAAAAAAAACCTAACCATGGGTAATTAATGTGTCCATACTCTGATCTTCTTTTTTTAAAAAATATATCTTTATTGATTTCAGAGAGAGGAAAGGAGAGGGAGAGAGGGAGATAGATAGAAACATCAATGATGAGAGAGTCATTGATCGGCTGCCTCCTGCACGCCCCCAACTGGGATCGAGCCCGCAACCCGGGCATGTGCCCTGACCGGGAACCAAACCCCGATCACCTGGATCCTAGGTCGATGCTCAACCGCTGAGCCACGCCCAGCCGGGCTACTCTGATCTTCTTAATGAAGTGATTAAAGCACCTTCCAAGATCACATTTCAAGAAAATTCTTTGTAGACCGTTCTTTTTGGCAGGATTATCATCCTTTGAGTTAGACATGGTTTTCTCTCATTCTAGCATTTTAACTTAAATTAAATTCTCTGCTGAATTTTCCCAACACCAGGAATTGCTAGGAATTAAATTTCAAGAACAATGACAGAGGTAGATTCAGTCAATGCAAGCTGCACCCTTAGGCCAGAAATACCTTCAAAGACTGAGAGAATCCTAACCCGGGAGCCTGGGATTTGTGGTTGAGCAGAATTAGGTAAACTGCCCTGAACTGCTTTTTTTTTTTTTAATGTGGAATTAGTGTAGTGGTTTTTTTAAATTAAACTTATTGGGGTGACATTGTTTAATAAGATCATATAGGTTTCAAGTATACATTTCTATGATACGTGATCTGTGCATTGCATTGTGTGCCCACCACCCAAAGTTAAATCATCCTCTGTCACCATATATTTGGCCCCCTTTACCCTTTACCCACCCCCAACCCCCTTCCCTCTGGTAATCATCATACTGTTATCTGCGTCTATGAGTTTCAATTTTATATTCCACATATGAGTGAAGTCATATGGTCCTTAGATTTTTCTGACTGACTTATTTCACTTAGCATAATATTCTCAAGGTCCATCCATGTTGTCACAAATGTCAGTATTTCATATTTTCTTATGCCTGAGAAGTATTCCATAGTATATATGTACCACATCTTCTTTATCCAGTCATCTATCAAAGGACACTTTGGTTGTCTCCATGTTTTAGCCACTGTGAATAATGCTGCAATGAACATAGGGGTGCATATATCTTTGTGAGAAAATGTTTTCAAGTTTTTTGGGTAGATAACCAGAAGAGGGATTGCTGGGTCACAATTTTTGAGGAGCCTCCATACTGTTTTCATAGTGGCTGTACCAGCTCACATTCCCACCAGTGGTGAATGAGGGTTCCTTTTTCTCCACAACCTCCCCAACACTTGTTATTTCTTGTTTTATTGATAATAGCCACTCTAACAGGTGTGAGGTGGGACCTCATTGTGGTTTTGATTTGCATTTCCCTTATACCTAGTGAGGTTGAACATCTTTTCGTATACAGTATCTGTTGGTGATTTGCACGTCTTCTTGGGAAAAGTGTCTGTTCAGGTCCTCTACCCATTTTTAATTGGATTATTTGTGTTTTTTGCTGTTGAGTTGTATGAATTCTTTACATATTTTCAATATTAGCCCCTTATTGGAGGTATTATTTGCACATATCTTTTCCCATTTCATTGGTTGTGGAAAAATTACTTCTGTTACAACCCATGTAGCTTAAAATTTTTATGGATTATGGAAGCCATATGTTTAACTTTGTAAGAAACTGCTAAACTTTTCTAAGTGGCTGTAGCATTGTGCATTACTGGACTGGCTTTTAACTCAGCATATTTTAATTGCCTTTGTTTATTGTTTGCTTATAAACCAAATTCTACGTTTGGAGCTCTGTTCTGCATCCTGTAATTTTTCTGAGAGCCTGCTTCTCTGTCTCATAGACACATGCATGGGCACACCCACCAGAGCCAAGCAAAATCCCTCAAACATCTCTGCCCTTGATTTGGGGTCTTACAGTCAGGCTAAGCAGTGGGGAAAATAGCAGTGTATTGAATTTAGTGAATGAGTATAATTGACTATTTTTACTTATGTGATTAGCTTCCTTTTCAAAGTCAGCCCTAGGACAAAGAACAAAATCTCCTTCTGGACAAACAAACAAAATAGCCAATAAATCTATATGAAAGCGGAAGATGGCCTGAAGCAGCTTGGTCTTCAGTGACCCTTAAAATAATACCAGAGAAGGGGCTATCTATCTCCTTTTCAAGGAGAAAGAAAACAAAACAAGAAAAGAATTCTCCCTTGGGAGAAAATACTTGCTAACTACATGTTTCACCAGTTTAGAAAATGCCTGCATAGCTGATTGTCAGTTCCCTGAAAAACCTTGCAGGCTCTGCAGACATGAAAAAGAATGTTGAACTGACAAGCATTTGCCCCAAAGCAAAAGAATGGATTCCTTATGTTTTAAGAAATGCTTGTTTCTTTGTATAATAAATAATAAATATAATGATTTCAACCATAGTCTCTTACAATAACAAGTCTTTTCTCTAGGAGAAAAGGTAAAATGAGAATAGATAAGTTAACACCTGAAAATTGATAAGAGCTTTTTGAAGCTTTTTTTCTTTTAAATCCAATTTGCAAGTTTGATTTGTTACACTATTTAAAAAACAAACAAACAAAAAACTAGATGAGAATGACTGAGGAGGAAGAAGAATTCTAAGAAGAATTAGCAAAACTGACACCCTATCTCGTTCTCTTTACCTTTAGCTTGCTCTTTACTTCTAGTTCTGTTAAAAAGGATCATTGTTTTATGTTATTTCAGAAGCTACAATCTTCCCTAAGCCAACAGTAACGTACTAATAAAAATTACTGTTGCTAATAAGAGAAATCAGGATTACCCCAAATTTTCAATTCTTATCCAAGAATAAAAAGATGCCTGTCTATTCTTATTTGGTATCTTTTAAAGAGTCGCTTAAATTATTATAGAAATAACCTTAATGATACAATCACATTAGACTTATCCACAATAAGAAAACTGCCTTGAAAAATGTCCTTGGTGTACATTTTAGGCATGGTGGCTAATTGTCCCTCTCACTAGCTTTGGGCCATTTGCTCTTTGTCAGGAGGGGTAACATAACTCCCACAAGTTGCACATGTGCTTTGGGTTTTCTGTGAGTGGGATGAGTTTGACTTGACCCAGTTCTACTCATCAAGCTCTTATGACCAATGTTAGGTATTTACAGAATTCAATTACAATTCAATTACAAATTTTATAGACATCACCAACAAATAAGTTAAACTTTCTATTTAAAATCATATTGTATATATTACACCTAGAAATTCTTCTGAATTCAGATGATATTCAAGTCAGAATTTAGAAATGTGTTTTGGGGCACTTGCCCCTCCTTCAGCTATCTTTGCTCAGAACATACCCATGTTAGTAGCTGCTGTGGGCTTATTATTGCCTCATGACCTCGTCAGAGCCCAGTCCCAGCCCCATCACCAGATTATTGGATGAAATTGGACACTTGACTAAAGGAAGTTAATCTATTGGCTGAACAATAACCATATGATTCCATCTCTGGAGGATTTGAACCAAGAAGCAAAAAGACTATTGGAAAATGGTGCAGGAATCCAGCACTAAAAGCCTGTGCAGAGGTACAGCCAGATTTGGGGCGATGGCAAGTCAGAGCTGCTCACACACTGACATTATGGAAGATTGTAGAATATGAGTGAGCAGAGGAAGGTCATCTACAGAAAGTAAAATAAAACAGACAAATAGAGAAATCAGAGATGAGAGACCACACAGAAAGAGAAAAAGGAAGAAGAGAGAAGGTAGAATTTAATCCTGATGTTGCAATTTTTTCCATTTTGAAGGAGTTTGGGCTATATTTTGTTTCCAGATTTCTAGATCATAGATGACTTTAGGATTATTCGAGTTCTTTTGAAATGGGTATATTAATCAAACATAACTGTTAGGAATTAATCATAAAGCATCTTGAATTTTTTTCTCCTGCTTCCCCATTGCATTATATTTGGAGTAGGAGAGTTCTTTACTGTCCAGTTTAAAATATCTTTTCTGCTCGTTTTTATATAATGTAACATCCTGTGGTCAATTTAAATAGTAAACAAAGGTCTTGAATCTTGGTATTTAGAAGGTCCAGTTCCAAGTTAGGGACAAAGCTTCCAATTTCACTCAAAATTTTATAGCCACTTCCAGGGGGGTGGGGGAAGCTGATTCTTCTCCATGGGTCTCCCATGTTTCTGCATATCTTGCTAGAGAGGCACTGACTTTCCTTAGTTCTGGACTATCTTTTCAAGGATCTTTGTCTAGTGAACAGACTTAAAAGACAGATATGGTGTCTCTCTCAAGAGGAAAGAGCAGACTGATTGCTGTCCAATATAATAAAGATAATGTCTCCTGCTGGAGAAAAGGACAGGCATGTTTACTGCCCAATAGGAAATATTCAGGTTCCTTAAATTTCGAGCTCCTCTCCTGTAATCTACTACATGTGCAGGTGAAACCCAGCCCTGTTTGCATCACCCTGTGGGAACTGAGGCTCAGGGAACTATCGTAAAAGTACCACTGCTGTGAACAGGAAATTGTTTTTGCCTCTGGCTGAAGTCGTTTGTCTCCTACCAGCATCCAATGACCTATAGCAGGCTAACTGGCAAGGAGGATAAGCTCTCAGGCCCTTCACAGTTTGGATACTTCTTCCCTCCAGGTAGGAACTTCTACCCTGGGGGAGGTATGGAGGTAGCCTTTTCATAAATGCTCTCTACCTCCTCTTCTGCTCACTGGCTACTTTCTGATGCCTAAAGGGTTCAAGGAGTGGCCAGTGGGAGGGTAGAGAGACAAAGGAAAAGAAAGAACTTACTTATTGGGGGGGGGGGGCAGGGATGTTGATCACACTCTGCTGACCCTGATTGTGAAGGGAGGAGCACACCTAATAGGAATAGGGCCATAGCTGTTTAACGATTACTCACCTTACTAACTATAGATAAGAAGTTTTCCTACAGACCCTGGGAAACTGGAGGATGTTCTGCAAGAAGAAAAACACAGCAGTAAAAAGATGAGACACCTTGGGGCCTGGATGGGTCCATTGCTCAGAAAAGAAAATGCATTTTGAGAACAGACAAGGACAGGATATACTTTGATTTGGTTGCTGTGCCTGGAGCCTGAACTCCCTCTGGAGTTTACCTCAGGAATGCTGACTATTCAAAGTCCTAGGACCTGGAGGAACTGGGTTTTAATGCCATTGAAAGTTAACTACCTTGGTATCAGACTTCAAGATCCTGGAAGGAGACACAGGGACCACAGACCCTGCAGCCATCCTTCCACACACACATCCCCTTTCCCCCTTGCATGCAGCCCTACGTAACCAGCCAGGGAAGGACAGCGCAGATTTTATGTGGACAATTCCCATTGCTCTCCCATTTGCCATAATCAGGGAAGGACAGTGCAAATTTTATGTGGACAATTCCCATTGCTCTCCCATTTGCCAGCAATAATGGAATAAATGCTCATATTTGATTCAACCATGTCTCTGCTTAATTGGCTGAAGTAATGACAGGCAGCCCGGACCCATTGTGTCTGGTTATCACTGTGAAAGCTGGATCCTCCCCATCTGGGAGCCTGATATATTATTTTTGTGTGCATTACTTTTATGGGTTCTTTAAAAAACCCATTGCTAGAGGTGTCTCTTTTCTCTCATGAGTTGCCTGGAATCAGCTCATGGGTGTCTGAGACACGAAAGTTGAGAGCTTCTTGGTGCCCGGGGGGCTGTACCCCACAAAATGAATATATTAAGTCACATCATAAGTGCTATGGGTCTCTTTTGGATTACCATGAGAAAAGGAAAGAGGGAGGTCAAGAGGCTCATGAAAGTTCGAAGAAGGGAAAAAAGATTATCGGTTTGAAGGCTAAGATCTACCATAAACAGCGCCATGCTGAGAAAATACAAATGAAAAAGACTATCAAGATGCAAGAAAAGGGAAACATCAAACAAAAGAATGATGCAAGGACTCCACAGGCACAGTACCTGCATGTCTACTGGACAGAGAAGGAGAGTCCCCAGCTAAAGTACTTTCCAATAGGATTAAACAAAAATGAAGAGAGAAAGCGGGAAATGGGAAGTCCCTCTGCCCAAAGTTCTTGCCCATGGAGAAACAGGTACTAATAGTTATTCAAACAGGAAAGAAAAAGAAGAAAGTGTAGAAGACGATGGTTACTAAAGTCTGCTTCGTTGGAGTTGGCTTTACTTGAAAAACACCTAAATACGAAAGACTCATTAGGCCAATGGACTTACATTTCAGGAAGGCCCGTGTAACACATCCTGAACAGAGAGACACCTTCCACTTGCCAATATTTGGTGTAAAGAACAATCCCTCATCCCCACTTTATACAACTTTGGGTGTTACTACCAAAGGTACTGTCATTGAGGTAGACATGAGTGAATTGAGCCTTGTGACACAAGGAGGCAAGGTTATTTGGGGAAAATATGCCCAGATTACCAACAATCTTAAAAATGATCGATGCATAAATGCAGTCTTACTGGTTTGACAGCAGTTTCATACAAGTAACTCCTTATAATTCTTGAAAACTATGCACCAATCAGGAAAACTCCTTTACTGTGATGTTTCTGAGTGCTATCAAACAGCTTACATACCTGCAGTCATCAAGAAAACTATTTATTCTATTGTAAAGAACTTTAAAATAGCCCAGTTTTACACCCCCCCCCCCCCAAAAAAAAGAATGCATCACTAGACTGCTCTTCCTGAAGTTCCTCTAATTCAGATGAGTGCATCTCTCAGCAGGATGACACCACTATTTCTTTCTCCGTCCCAAAGAATTCTGTGGCGCATCCTTAGCCTCCGTCTGCTGCAATCCCGTCTCCGGTTCCGATGGCCCTATTGAACAGAACCTAACCCAATATCGCACTGCCTCTCTTGTGTGTATGGTTCACCCCTGATCCTCAGGAGACACCCAGGCATCTTAACGTGGCAAACCTGAGGAGTGCAGACTAACAACAAACCAACACAGGTCAGTTCATACACCAGTGGTCAGTGTCCTCCTGCTCTTGGAGTTAATCCTGCTGAAACCACATTTCCTAGGCTTGAATGGAGGCTCAGAAACCTTCAACCTCTATCCTTTGTGGGTTGAGAGGAACAACGCACGTAGCACAGCTCTAAGAAATACTTTTCACAAATTCTGGCTTCTTAATTTTCAACACCTTAAACTTTATATCCTCTAGTGTTTGGATTTTTAATTTTAATTACTGTCATATTTGCAGACTCATCTTTTCACTTGAGCCAGTGTTAGTGGGTTTCTGATAACCAAATGATCTTTAAAAAAGCAAATCAACTCTGATAACTTAATATATATTTTTCTGCCTCCACAAACAGTAGGATTTATTTTGAGATGACGCCCCAGGCACTTTAACATGGGCTTTCATGTGTATGGGGTTTTGTTTTTTTAAAAATATTTTTATTGATTTTTAGAGAGAGAGGAAAGCAGAGGGAGAGAGAAAGAGAAACACTGATGTGAGAACAGAACATCAATCAGCTGCCTCCTGCACATCTCCACCTGGGATTGAGCCCACAATCCAGGCATGTGCCCTGAACAGGACTGGAACCAGCAACCTTTTGGTGCACAGGACAATGCCCAATCAACTGAGCCACACTGGCCAAAGCTCATGTGTTTGTTCTTAATTTTGTAAAATGGCGTGTTGATTTAAAAAAAAAAAAGTTGTATGTATCTAAATAATAAAATGTATAAACTGTATGCCAATAAACTAGATAACCTCGATGAAAAGAATAAATTCCTAGAAAGACACAAATTATTGAAACTGACTAAAGAACAAATAAAAAATCTAAAATGACCTTTAATAGGTAATGAGATTAAATTAGTAATAAAAAAAAAAAACCTCACCAGAAATAAAAGCCCAGAACCAGTTGGCTTCACTGGTGAATTCTACCAAACTTTAAAAAATTAATTAACACCAATTTTTTATAAATTCTTCCCAAAAATAGAAAAGGGAACACTTCCTAACTCCTTCTACGAGGCCAGGATTACCCTGATACCAAAATCAAAGATATCACAAGAGAAAAAAACACAGACCAATATCCCCTATGAATGTAGATGCTAAAATTCTTATCAAATCACTAGGAAACTCAGTCCAGCAATATATCAACAGAATTATACACCACGACTGTACTAAGTGTGCCTTTTTATCCCTAATGCTTTGACATCTGAGGCCTTGCTGACTCTGGGGCTGTCCTTCCCAGAGTTAGCCAAATTCTAGAGAGAGTAAACAACTCACCTGTTAGTGCTCCATTCATATACAAACCAACCAATCCAGGGCCCATACCTCAACCATCTCCTTTAACAGACTCTCATCAGGCTCTCATTCTCTGGGCCACTATTCCCCTACCCTAAATATTCCCAGCCAGGTAACAGACAGCTAACAGTACATCCCAGAGCCCACCAAAACTATTCAAACTAGCCAGCCCTAAACCTGCTTACCATGCCTTGTCCGTTTCCTCCCATGGAAACCACAATAAAGAGTCTTGCCCACATTTTCCCCTTGCTCTCTCTATCTCCTGACTGACCATAGTGCTTCCCCCTTGTGCCTCTCCCGGCCCTACTCCCATGGCATAACATTCCCCCTCTTCTTGGAAACTGTGAGTTAAAAATTACATTTTCAATGGCAACAGTCTCCTGATCTGTTGGCCTCACCACCCCTGAATAATAATAACACCTACATTTAAAAATAATGACACGTATTGGTAGTTACAAAATAGTCATGGGGTTGTAAAGTACAGCATAGGGAATATACTCAATAATTTTGTAATAACTATGTATGTTGGGTACTGAAAATATCAATGGGAAAACTTTGTAAAGTATATGATTATCTAACCACTATCTTATACACCTGAAACTAACATAAAGTAATATTGAATGCAAACTGTAATTGAAAAATAAAAATTTTAAAAAATTAATAATAATAAAAATAATGACAAGTAAAACATATCCCAGAAATGTAAGGTTGGTTCAACATACAAAAATTAATCCATGCAATCTACCATATTAGTAGAATAAAGAACAAAAATTACATTATTATGTCAATAGTCATTAAAAATGCATTTGACAAAATCCAACACCCTTTCATCATAAAAGCAGCCAACATGGAAGAGAAGAGAGTTCTCTCAACCTGATAAAGGGCATCTACAAAAAACCCACAGCCAACATTATACTTAAGAGTGAAAGATTGAAAACATTCTCCCTAAGATCAGTGACAAGACAAGAATGTTCAGTTTTAACACTTCTGTTCAGCATTATACCAGAGATTCTGGACAAGGAAATTAGGCAAGATTAAGAAATAAAATTCATCACATTGAAAAAGAAGTAAAACTATCTCCATTTGCAAATTATATGATGTTCTCTATAGAAAACCCCAAGAAATCCACAAAAGCTATTAAGCTAATAATAATTTAGCAAAGTTGCAGGTTTCAAGATCAATATATAAAGGTTAAATGTATTTTTATACACTAACAATAAATAATCCAAAAATTAAATCAATAAAACAATTCAATTTACAGTAGCATCAAAAAAAATTAAAATAGTTATAAATAAATTTAACAAAATAAGTGCAATATTTGTACATGTTGAAAGAAATTAAGAAGACCTAAGAAAGCAGAAAGACATCCATGTTCACAGACTGGAAAACATAATTTTGTTCAGATGACAATGCCACCCAAGTTGTTCTATAGATTCAGTGAAATCTCTCTTAAAATCCCACCTGTTTTTTTTCACAGGTGGGATTCACACAGAAATGCAGGAACCCAGAAGATTCAAAACAATCCTTAAGCCCCGCTGGCATGGCTCAGGGGTTGAGCATCGACATATGATCCAGGAGATCACTGTTTGATTCCCAGTCAGAGCACATGCCTGGGTTGCAGGCTCGATCCTCAGCAGGGAGCATGCAGGAGGCAGCCAATCAATGACTCTCTCATCACTGATGCTTCTCTCTCTCCCTCTCCTTTCCTCTCTCTGAAGTCAATAAAGACATATTTTTAAAAAACAAAACAAAACAAAAATAACCCAACCCTTAAAAAGGAAAACAAAGTTGGAGGACTTGCATATCATGATTTCAAAACTTACTACAAAGCTAAAATAAGCACAACTATGTGGTACTAGAAAAAAGCATAGGCATGGAGATCAATGGACTAGAACTGAGAGTCCAAAAAGAAATCCGTATATTTGTGGGGATTTGATTTTTGACAAGGGTGCCCAGAAAGCTCAATGGAGGAAAGAATAGTCTTCAACAAATGATGCTGGGATAACTTGATATCTACACACACATACAAAGAATTTGAACCCCTACCTCACACCATAATCAAACATTAACTTAAATAATATATCAAAACCTAAATATAAAAACATTAGGAAAAAATATGTGTAAATCTTCATGACCTTCTTTCTATTAGGCAATGGTTTCTTAGATATAACACTAAAAGCACAAGTAACAAAAGAAAAAAGTAGATAAATTGAACTTAATCAAAATGTAAAACTTTGTGCTTCAAAGGGCACTATCAAGAAAATAAAAAGAATAGAAAAATATTTGCAAATCCTCTATTTCATAAGGATCTGATATTCAAAAATAACACAATATAACAACAATAAAAAACAAATAACCCAATTTAGAATGAGTAACAAATTTGAGTAGACATTCCTACAAAGATATACAAAAGGCCAATAGAGCACTGAAAACATGATGGATACCATTAGTAATTAAAGAAAAGCAAATTAAAACCACAGTGAGATACATGTTCTTGGTTGGGAAGACTTAATAGCATATGAAGATCACCCTTCTACAAATAATATTAAATTAAAGATTTTTTCAATTAAAATTTCATCAGAGTTTTGTTATGGTTATTTAATTTTGACTTGGAAATTGAATAAATTTGATTTAAACTTTATATAGAGGATGAAGTCCAAGAAAAGTGAAAGAAAATACAAAAAGACAACCAGTGACAGGGGCTTTCTTTAAGAAATATCAGAACACACCATAAAGTCATTATAATTAAAACAATACAGCATTAGCATAGAACTGACAAACACATCAGTGACACCAGCTAGTATATATTTCCCATCCTCCCTTGTAATTAGTGGTAGCTATGCATCTGAGCTCTGGCTTATGAAATGAGAATGAAAATGCTATTTACCGCCTCCAAGTTTGACTCATAAAAATCTTACATGCCTGATTCCCCATGTATTTTTCCACTTCTGGCTAACTGGGATAGTAATGACTACCCAGGCAGGCTTAGAAGCCTCATGCTAAAGATGGAGAGGCCACAAGATGGGAAATGGAGATTAGCAAATGTGCTATATAATGAAGTAATGTGACCTTCCTTACACCTGTAATCCCAGCAAGACAGACATCATTTGTTTTCAAGTAGCACTAAAAAAATTAAGTGTACATTGATATCTGCAAATCAAGTATGGCAATCAATCAACTATGCTAACCTTCCTCAATTCCTCCTTGCAAACTTTTCCATGCAGCTATGCTAAAATAATAGCCCAGCTGGCGTGATTCAGTGGTTGAGCGTCTACCTATGAACCAGGAGGAGGCTCAGCCTCATCCCCAGTGGAGGGCGTGCAAGAGGCAGCCAATCAATGACTCTCCCTCATCATTGATGTTTCTATCTCTCTTTCCCTCTCCTTTCCTCTCTGAAATCAATAAAAATATTTTTTAAAAAAGTAAAATAATATAGGTGTATCTAGCATTACCCCTATAGGCTCAAGCGGCCATAAAATCTACACCAAAGGGGAATAAAATTAGAAGCAAATAATATTTAATTTGTCAGTGTTTTTGAGATTTCTCAAGTTTAGTACATGATCAGAGCTTTGACCATAGCAAGAACAAGATGTCATATGTATCCTTTGATCCAAGATTTAAGTTAAGTGGTTTGGATTTATATACAGAAACTAAATCCATAAATGCACAAATACATGCTGATTCCATTTGGAGGGACACCTTCTGCAGTATTTCTTTGTCAACAAAAACTGGTTGGAGACTTTTTTCAGAACCACTCTTCAAATTACTTAATACATTGAAGTCTATTATACTAACAAAGTATTTGCTGAAGAGTGCCTCAGAACACTGAATGCTGATTTGGCAAAAATCCTCCCAATTAGAATCCCTTTGTGGAAGCCAAAATATGCCAAGTAAGGGAGCATTTGATTATTAGAGACTCACTGGAACAAAGTGTGCTGGCATTTATTCCTATTTCAAAAACTACCTTAAAAATAAGCATGGAATCATGTCATGTTTTTTCTATGAAAGTACATAAGGCAAAATAAGAACATTTAGTACCTCACTGCAGAACAGGCAGGAGAGAAACAAGAGACTGAGGCCCTCTGGGCAGGGCATTGTCTCTCTTCAATAATATAATTCTGGGAATCTCGCAAGAGAGCCTACAAAAAAGGCACAGACGACAGACTGACAGATCTCAGAGGGAAGGGGTGGAGGATGGGAAGATATTAACCAAAGAACTTACATGCATATATGCATAGCCCATGGACACAGACAATAGTTTGGTGAAGGCCCGGGGAGGGGCAGGAGGCCAATGGTGGGGGTGGGACAGAGGGAGGGGGGAGGGGGACAGCTCTAATACCCTCAACAATAAAAATAAATGTTTTTTAAAAAGCATAGAACTTTCCTCTGAAGCAGTACCCAGTGCATTGACTGACATGTAATATTCAATCTTTTTTGAGTGAATGAATGAGTGGTTCTCCAATTGCATTTTCTACCACTCACCCTTTCACCTTACAATCCAGTCACACTGGTTTCTTTTGGCCTTTCTTGTTCCTATCGCAGGGCCTTTGTACTTGCAGACTTCTCCACCAAAAATCTGTCTTCAATTTTCCCACAGGTGTCTACTCATTATTTCAAGTTTCTAAGTTTCCTTCCCTGGCTACCTTATCCAAAGGAACCCCACCTTCCAGATTCACGTTCTTCAGTTTTTTCTTATCCTGTTCCCTTTAGCAGGTACTACTCTCTGGTATTCTCCTCTTCATTTATTTTTACTTGTGTATTGTTTGTCTCCTTCCCCCCCCGTAGAAGATGAGCTCCATGAGAACAGAACCTTACCTGGTTTAGTCACTGGTATTAGTGCCTAGCACTGTGCCTGGTACACAACAGGCACTCAATCAATATTTGTTAATGAATGAAAGACTGTAAAGGCCTGTTCAAACTCAAGTTAGATAGTTTCATTGAATTTTCCTTGAAAATTCACTGAAATACTGGTATAGACTCAGAAATTTTATTTTTTATAAGATTATTAGGTGACTAAATCATGCTGCGTATTCCCACTTTAATATCATAAGGCCAACAACAGTTTTTTGCCCCAGTGCATTTTCTTTTATTTCCTGCCCAATATGGGTCAAGGTTGAAAACCCTGAAGAAAAGTGAGGGAGAACCACTGATTAAATCCACAGTGCTGTTCATTTCCCAGATGTCTCTAGTTCATTCGTGCTGTGGACAAGCCTCTTAGACATCCCATTACTTCAGTTTTCTCTTCTCGACTTGTAGGACTAAAATGGCTATTATTATGAGGGTTAATGAGATCATGTTTCTAAAATGCTGACAGGTGTCACATAATTTTTAAAAACATAAGCAAACTGCTACTTCCTTCTTGTTTTTTATTTATTTGTTTTTGTTATTGTTTCTAACCCAGGGTCCAGGGTGTCATCTCCTCTTTCCCCAGATTTCAGAAAGTCCCTACTGTTATATAAATTGCAATTTGAATGGGCCTTTGAGGTAGGTGTCTGTTTTGTAAACCACAGCTCCCCCTGCCTCCTGACACTGAACTACTGTATGTGTTGGTAAACACGATGATGATAATGGCTCTGACAGCCTATTCCATTAGGTGTCATTATTACAGGAATCATCAGGCACCCTGGTCACACCTTACTTACGGAGGCTGATTGAATTCTAACCGCTAACACTGCAATTATACAAACACTCCTGATGACTTGGCTCTTCTCATTATTTCTATCATTTGGGGACTCATTCAAGTGTTTCATGAAAATATTTTTAAGTGTATCTGCTGCTGCACGCCTCCACAGATTTTACTCTTTGCTCTCTGTCGCCTCCACACTGTTTTGCTTATTTATCAGGACAAGGAGGGTTATGTGCCAAGGGGTTTACAGTTTGCTAAAATTCTGATAACTTCGGTGTCACTACTCAGAGTAGCTACATGCAAACAAGGCATCTAGTTCCCACAAGTGGGACTGTCAATAAAAAATGAAAAGAAAACTTTGCTACCAGCTAGCTGTGGGAAAGCTAATACACTGAGGATAGCCTCACCCACTCCATTCCATCCATAGAAATATTCCTCAAACACACTGAGATTATTTCAACCCCAAGATCTTTGCACTGGCTTTCCCCACTGCTCGGAATACTCTTCCAATTGTTACTTGCATAACTGCATATCTCTTATCATTTAGTTCTCAGCATGATTTTTCCTTCCTCCAAGGGACCTTTCCTGACCACCCCATCTGCTGTAGCCCCTCACCATTAATATCTTCCCATTCTATCACCCTGGCACTTATCATACCTAATACTTCTTTCTTTTCCTTCCTTCTTTCTTTTCTTCCCCCACCCCCTATTCATTTCTATACTTTTGCCTCAGAATATAAGCTCCACGTGAGCAGGGTCCTTGTCAATCTTGATCTTCACTACATACATGGCCCCTAAACTGTCCCTGACACATAGCTCAGCATTAGTATGTTTGTGCTCCTTTACACATATACACACAAGCACACAGAGACACACACACACCCTAGCAAACTAGCAGGGTGCACATGGTTTGTCATTCAGCTAATACAGAGCAGACAAGTAAAGATTAGACTTCAGAATTCAGGCCTGTATTTACCAGCCTGACAGGCAAACCACTCGAGCCATGCTTCCTTCCCACACAGCCCTAGGTACTGCCTTCCAAAGAGTGCAGGAAATCATCACACCAGGGACATCCCACTCACCCGTGGGTTAAGGATCTGAATCTCTCCTCCACCCCACCCCACCCTAGCCTGAGCCCCAGGATATTTCATGTGTTAATGTCCACAGCTCTGACAATTCCCAATCTGCTTTGCATTTTTCACCCTCCTCTTGACTGTTTCCAACAAAACTTCAGTAGAGCAGCATAAAGGAAATGACTGGAAAGCAATGAAATAAGAAATACCGAGAGCCAAGGAGGTAAATAGTGTTAGAAAAAGTAAAAGCATGAAAAATAATGTAGAAATATATATTCACTTCAATATACATTTTTTTAAAAACATTTTGAACCCATTAAATCTTAGATCTTTAAAAATGTTCTCTGCCTGACCGGGCATGGCTCAGCAGTTGAGTGTCGACCTAGGATCCAGGCGATCAGAGTTCGATTCCCAGTCAGGGCACATGCCCGGGTTGCGAGCTCCATCCCCAGTAGGGGGCGTGCGGGAGGCAGCCGATCAATGACTCATCATTGATGTTTCTATCTCTCTCTCCCTCTCCCTTCCTCTCTCTGAAACCAATAAAGATATATATATATATTTTTAAAAAGATAAAGATAATGATATATATATATATTTTTTTAAATGTTTTCTTAGGCTTGACTAGTATTTGATCAATTCAATCAATTCTCTTCTTTAACCCCTGAAGCAGAGAAGCAGATCACTCCTACTGGAAGAATCATTCTGGGGATGGGCTGAAGTTTTGCAGAAAATATGAGGATATATCTCAGATAAGCTCCATTATTCCCAATAACCCAGAGGAAATTTTCTGAAAAGTTTTACTTATATTAACTTAGCAGATGCTCCAGAAAGGAGAGGGGTGGGGGGACAACAACCAGTTTTAAACAGTATGAAATATTAATTTTTTATTTTTTAAATATATCTTTATTGATTTCAGAGAGAGGAAGGGAGAAGGAGAGAAAGACAGAAGCATCAATGATGAGAGGGTCATTGATCGTCTGCCCCCTGCATGCCTGCACACCCCCGACTGGGGATTGAGGCATGTGCCCTGACCGGGTATCCAACCGTGATTGCCTGGATGCTAGGTCAATGCTCAACTGCCGAGCCACGCCCGGCTGGCCACAGTATGAAATATTTAAAAACTAATTAAGGTTGCCAGTTTCTCAGTATTCTTTTTAAGTTGATAAAGAGTGAATAGGGGCAACTATTATTCAAATATAAAAATATTATTTTCTAGTTTTCTTTGTTTTTTACAAAATGCAAATACTCTAACATTTTGCCTGTATTTCCCTCCATATATTCATTGACTTAAAATATGCTGCTAGAAAAAGGCAGCATTTTGGCAAAATGAGCAATAAAATAGAATGTAGTATATTTATAGACATACTTATAAATTTCCATTTTTTGAAATTTGAGCCATTAAAACAGACATCCTAAATGTAAAAAGTGATGTTAGATTGTTTAATAAGGAATCTTAATGAACTACTTCAAACATCTAGTTTGACAAAAACGATTTTTCATTGTCTGTGTACTGTGTTTTGTTCTCTCTTCCACTATTTATCTGTATTTTCATCAATCATTGTACTTATCCTAGAAACTAAGACCAAACATTTAGGTGGTAATATTAATATGTTATTATTTGCCCAGAATCCTCAATATTTAAAATGTTAATTGGTTTATTTATAGTCGCCAAGGGGAAGGAATCAATATTTCGCTTGTATAGCCTTTTTTTTTTAAATTTTTTCCCCACTTGCTTTTGCTCTTAAAACAGATGTTTTTAACGAAGATGGAATAAAAACAGGAGTGTTGTTCATTAAGGGGTCATCTGTTCCCGGTGTTACTCCTCACCTTTAAAGTATAATCCAATGTTGCAGCATCACAGCTGCCCATGTGAAAACAAGAGCTCTGACGTGGTCTCCTGATAGGATATAAAACCACACTTTGTGCTGCTCTGGGTCACATTTTTTTTAAAAGGTAGGAGGTATTACATTTTTTCAAAGGGGTGTTGCAGATAGAGAAATATGGCACCCAAGGCCTGGCTCGCATCGATCATTTGGAGAGGATAGTAGCTTGTGCTAGATAGGAGCCAAGGAATTATAGAGCAACCGTGTCAGAGCAGCACTAGGGGCTAACCAGTGGAGAAGTATTTTAATTGTAGAGGATTCCACACTTTAAAATCATTGCAGTTAAAAGTTTCTGAAAAGGAAGAGTTAGGGAATCAAAAGATGAGAATGCCTGCAGCTATATAGAGTCATGGACTGGAGGGCTGGAAGAGGCAGCGACAGTCTTATAGAAAGCTGGGAAGGACCGTGGTTAAGGGTCCATGCTGTAGACTACGGTTAGAGAGCCTACATTTAAATCAAGACACCACAATTTTAGTCTGTGAACTTGCCCGAACTATAGCTCTCTCGGTCTCTCAGTCCTCTTCTGTATAAAAAATTTAATTATACCTAAGACATAGTATAGGGCGTAAAGAGGGTTAATTAATCTAATGTCTGTAATGTGCTTAACAACACCTGCTGTAGAGTAGGAAGCAGTCTATAGATGTTAACTATTTCAGTCTAGCCATAAATGAAGTATATGAGGCCCAGAGAAGCCATGTGATTTACCTAAACAGTTGCTTAATATTGTCTTTGACCCTGGGTTTCCACTTCTATACTGTAAGATATACATAGTCCCTGAACTTAAGTTGCTAGGGAATGAGTGTGGTGTCTAGAAAAAGTAAAGACCTTTGTTATAGGTTAAAATTCTAGAACTGCTCTTTAAAGCTATATGACCTGGGCCAGGGGTCTGGATTTTTCATAGTTTCAGTTCCTTCATTTATAAATTCTGTTCATAGGGTTACTGTATCTCTTGTGTACATACATTGCCAGGCCCATGGGAGGTCTTCAATAAATGCCTTCTGTGGTCTAGAAAAATAAAATAAAGTGGAGCTCACATCATGACAGCCTCCTTTAATTCTTCCACATCCCCAAAGAACCAGGAGGTTGGGGGAGGTACCACGAGACACAGAGCATGCCTATTAGATTATACAATAATCTAATAAGTTTAATTTAAATCTTGTGTTGAGACTGTTTTACAGGATTATGTGATCCCCTGAAGTAATAGGAAGTACTCTCAGATGTCACAAAACTATAACTGGGATGCACCAACATCATACATCCAAATATTAAACCTCAGAGTATTACTTAATAGTGATCCACTAGTTCGTAATTATCCATGGTAATTGGGAAATACATTGGCAAATAATATCAGATGTAATTGAAAAAACCTTATTTTTGTTGTCAGTTATCACCTCCTGCCCTTTAAATATTTACAAGCAATGCTAACAAGGGGAAAAAATGTACTGATTTTGACCTTCATTTCCATTGTCACAGGCAAAAGAAAATAAAAAGTGAGAAGCAGAGAGCATGAAGAGCCAGACTAGATACCCAGACCTGGAACAATAGAACACGGGCAGTAATAGCAGCGAGACCTAATTGGCCAACTCACTAACCAAGCAAAGAGAAAATGACACTTAGAAGCTCAGTGATATGATCATTTTAGGGAGCAACTGCTTTTACTTCATCCTTTACATTTTGATTCATGGAGCACTTATGGCTCCTTTACTGATCCCTTCCCTTCCCTTCCCTTCCCTTCCCTTCCCTTCCCTTCCCTTCCCTTCCCTTCCTCTCTGTCTCCCCCCCACCCACCCCCCTCTCTCTCTCTGCTTCTGAAGAGTTTCTTGGAAAGACTTCACATTAATTGTTCATCTTATCCTTCATAACACTAACCCAGATGAGCTTAAAAAAAACCAGAAAACCCTGCCACAGCTGCTTGTCTAACAATTCTAATGGCTCCGCCTTTACCCAGCTGTCTATAGCTCCCACCAAGTAGTAGAATTACACCAATCCTTTTGAAACCTGACCCATTTCCCAGTATCATTTGAGAGAATGTTTTAACCATTCCTTTACTTCATCACCACAACTATTATCTCTTAGAGAGTTCTCCTGGCCAGAGAGTGATTCTTTATTGTTTTAGTCTGGATTTTGATCTGAACTATACTTATTTCCACAAGGATTGTCAATTTTTTACGAAGTGAAACATTTCCGAATATCCACTAAAAAGAGGAAGACAGTCTATTAAAGGGAACTCACCAACCACGGGACAAGTCACAAGTGTCTTCTGGGTTCTCTTGGGCCCCAGGTCATTTCAGTCTCTAAAGCTGACGAGGGAAATGCAGAGAAACAATGTATGTGGACTTACGGTCACCTAACAAAAGAAATGAAACAGCAAAACTAGTGAGCTATTTAATGTGGCACACACTTTACAATGGAATGAACTTCAAGACCCTTTAAGTTGTAAATATATAATGGGACATTACTTTTGATGGATTTTAGAATTCTGAAAGAGAGAGAGTATGTGTGTGTGAGAGAGGGAGAAAATGAGAATGTTAGAAAGTTTAAATATTATGCATCTCATCTGTGATGGACTATTCTAAAAATGCAAGACTTTGGTGTTCGAATGGTAAGTATAGCCTGAGGGTCAAAAAGCAAAGTCGTTTAATTTATAGACTTTTAAAAATAAAAGTAGTGCATGTGAAGTAGGTTATTTTGGGAATACAGTCTGCGAAATCTTAATGACTAAGTGGTAGCAATGAAACAACTGTATATGAAGTTTTCAAAGTTAGTATTTTCTATTTTAAAATATTATTTTGCATTTTAACTTGGACTCTTACTCGTACTGTGTATCTGCATACAAAGTAAACCACCAGTTCAAGGAGTTCAACAATGTTTATAGCACTCAAAGTCACCTCCATGTGATCACATGGCTTTGTCTTCCAAACTCTGTAATATGAGTGTGTGTGTGTGCGCGTGTACTAATATGCTAACATGAATTTGTGTCTCTAAGTATGACACCTGAACACAGGATACTAAAAAGCACAAACGACTCTCAGCTTTCCCTATTTGGTCCTGCCTAGAACCTTTATGACTATTGGATGAATATTTACTGAATACTGCGACTAATGTCAATATTGAAAACCCCGTAGATGTTTGTGACTCTTAAAGAGTCATTTGCTTTCACTGAAAGAGAACGCTATTGCTTTTAGCTCATAAAGAAGTGACTGTTGCCACAATTGTTTCCCAGTTAACCAGGTAGGTTATCTTGCTTTAAGCTGTATTTCAATGGATTTTTAAACCATTTCTCTCTCCCTGGCTTTTGACGTCTTAAACTAGTGGCAGGACCAATAAGAAAGAAAACTGGGGACAAATTACTTTAATACGTGATTGTATGCCTTGGGCTGAAATAAATATACAACTTTAAAGATGATATAGATGAGAGGGAAGATGGCAGCCCTGTGAGAAGCAGCAGAGGCCCCGCTCCCAGCCACGGACTCGATTTGCTCCTAAAGCCCTCCGTAGCCAGCTTGGAAAAACCAGAGGAACATACCTGAGTGGACGGAGCGCGAGGGGGAGCACTGAAGAGACATCACGGAGGCCGGTAAGAGAGGGGGCGTAGGAAGGGGGTTCCCCCCTGAAGCCTGTGCTGGGCTGCGAGCCCCGAGGCCTGGAGGCTGCAAAGCTCCCTTCCCTCGGGAGTGCGGACGGCATCCGAAAGCGGGGACCCCACACCCGGAGCAGAGAGGGGAAGGGGCGCCCGGCACAGGGCAGAGGGACCCAGGGGAGCGGAGAGTCCTGGAGGGGGTGGCGCCTTCCTGGGAAACAGCCTCTAATGGCGGACGGTGCCGTCTGAGGAAACAAAGCCTCTAGTGGCGGACGGCGCCTTCCGAGGAAACAGCCTCTAATGGCGGACGGCGCCTTCCCAGGAAACAGCCTCTAATGGTGGACGGCGCCTTCCTAGCGAACAAAGCTTCTAATGGCGGACATGACCAGAATCTAATGCGGGGGGCACTGACCATAGCAAAGACTGCCCCAAGGCGTGTGGCACCCGAGTGGTGAGGGAACAGAGGTCAGGATTGAGCAGCCACACATGGGGACCCTCTGCCTCCCTGTGGGGCATTGTGTTGAGCCCCAGAAAGCACTGAGTCTGCGTGGTGCGGGGGAGGGGAGGAGCCCTCCCGCCCTGAGCTCCCGGTGCCGACAGGCTGGGATTTGTGACCAGCCCTGAGGGGGGCTGTGGTGGAGCTGAGCTCCCGGTGCAGAGAGTCTGGGACCAGCCTTGAAGGGCGCTGTGATGGTGCGTGGAACTGCCCCAACTTTGCTGAGACCAGCGGTGCAGGGAGCTGACTTTGGGTCCCCTCCCATGGGGCAGACTCTCTGCCTGTGTGTTGCTTTGTGCGTTTGTGAGTCTGATCAGGGAACTGACTCCCACCTTCCCGGCGTGCACTGGGGGACAGACCAGCAGAGGCTGGGGTTGGGGTCTGCACAGTAGACGGTCTGAGGGGCGGGCCTGGTGCGACCAGCCAACCAGAGCTGGGAAGGGAGGGGCGGAGCACCACCCCCAACAGGATAGGGGCGGGTCCAGCTCACTGAGGCCCCAGACACTCCGAAGGGCACAGTCCTGAGGGGGAAGGGAGAGCAGCTCACAAGAGGACATTACAAGAATAAGACTCTCAGGGACTGTTGTTTGGGAACCGGAGGAAAAGCTGAAAACCCCCGCTGGGGGCTGGGCAGGCAAAGAGCTCACTGGAATGTTCTTTAATTGAACCCACTGAGCCCAGGCTGCTGAAACGGCCCAGACAGAAAAGGCAACAGGCTGAAATCAATCTGAAGCTGCAGCAGGCCAGAGCCTGGGGAACTAGAATCAGAGGACAGAGTAGGGACTGAGGAGCTGGCTGTGGAGCAGAGACTAACTCCTGCAGAGTGAGCACCTGACAGCGACACCTTTAAGGGGAGTGATACCCTGAGCTACACTAGCCACCCTGCACCCTAAACACTCTACAGAAGACTCTGGAGTAAGACCAGGCGACTACAAGGTTGCAAAATAGCTGACAAGAGGAGGTGGCCCACGGGGAGCCTCAGATCAACCATCTACCTAAGGACACCAGAGCCAAACCTAGATGGCTCCTCACATTGGCTGATACACAAGCACCTCCCAGGAGAACAGAAATCAGCACACAAAACAGTGAGCCACAGACAACACAAGCTGCCCAGAAAAAACTCACCTGATTGTCCTTTTTTCTTCTGATTTTTTTTTGTTTTGGCTTGGTTTTGGGGGGTTTTTTGTTTGTGTGTTTGTTTGTTTGTTTTTTCTCTTTTTCCCTTAGGAAGGAAAGGGGGGAATTTATTTGTTTTTTTCTTCTTTTTAAAATTTTATAATAATTTTTTTTAATTTTTTTTAAAAACATTTTTTAACTAAATTTTTTTCCTTTTTTTATATAAAAGAATTTTGTCCTGCTTAGCTTGTTTTTAGTTTTGTTTCTCTGTTTTGTTTTGTTTATTTGCTTTGTTTTGTTTTATCCTTGCTTCTACTATCAAGACTTTCTTCATATTTCTGCTTAATGACTGGGACTTTATCATTATAACCAAGTTTACTGCTTTCCTCTATAGTTTCCCCCAAATCTCTTACCAGACTCCCTCCTTGCCCGGGCTTTATCTCTCTCTCTCCTCTTGATCGATTGGCATAACTTTTTTTTTTCTTTTTTGTTTTTCTTCTTTACTTTCATTCTTTTGTTATCCTCCCTCCTGTCTTCCTGTCTTTTTGTTTGATTGTTAGTTTCTCTTATTCTCTTTATTGTATTTTTATTTTCTCATTTTCAACTATTATCCTATTCCTATTCTCTCCCTTAATTTTTTGCTGGCTCTTCTTTCATAATCTTTTCTCTGCCTCTGTTGTCTCCCAGTAGCTTCTCTATTTTTTACATTTTAGTTTATTATTATTTTCTAAATTTTTATCACTGTTAACAACAATATACATCTCTCTCTCTAAGTGTTACTTTTCTTTCTCTCTTTCTTTTTTTTAAGCTTGTGTGTGTGTGTGTGTGTGTTCTCCTTTCACTCTCCTAGTTCTAGTTTCACTTGGGTGGTTTTCATTGTGACCGCCAAGATATTTTGTAAGAGACCCCTTGTTTCCTGGAAGTTTAGTTGTGTATTGTCCTGCCTTGCCAGCACCCACACAACAGCTTACATGATGAGATTGGGGCTGAGACACAGTTCGCCAACCTGAGAGGAGAGCCCTCCCAAGGACTGGTCAACGACAACCTAGACCCAACCACAAAAGGAGAACATAAAAAAACACAAAAGGGACACCCACAAAAGGGACATGCCTAGAGCAAAGAGCTCAGAAGTATAAGGAAAACACACCTCTGGGGCTCCACTGGACCCACAAGACAAAATCCCATTCCACAAGACTGGGAGACAGCAAATATATCTAATGTATAGATACAAACACTAAGACCTACCAAAATGAGGAGACAAAGAAACCACCCCCAAATTAAAGAAAACGAAAAATCTCCAGAAAAAGTATTTGATGAGATAGAGTTAAACAAGTTATCAGAAACAGAGTTCAGAGTATTGATGATGATGTTCAAGGAACTTAAAGAGAAAAACAAAACAATAGAAGATAAGATCGAGGACTTTAGGGAAAACATGAAAAAGAGATAACATAAACAAAAATCAGACAGAAATAAAGAATGCTGTATCTGACATCAAGAATACACTGGAAGGAATTAAAAGCAAGCTCAATGAAGCAGAGGATAGAATAAGTAACTTAGAAGACAAGGTAGAAAAAAATCACTCAATCAGAGCAGCAAAAAGAAAAAAAACACTTAAAAAGCATGAGGACAGTCTAAGGGAGGTTTGGGACAACATGAAGAGAAACAACATTCATATTATAGGAATGCCAGAGGGGGAGGAAAGAGAGCAAGGGATAGAGAACTTGGTGGGGGAAATAATGACAGAAAATTTCCCTAGGCTGGCAAGGGAGAAAGCCACACAAGTTCAGGAAGCACAGAGGGCTCCAAACAAGAAGGACCCAAAGAGACCCACTCCAAGACACATCATAATTAAAATGGGAAATGTCAAGGACAAAGAGAAAATATTAAGGGCTGAAAGAGAGAGACAAGCAGTGACCTACATGGGAACCCCCATAAAGCTAACAGCTGATTTTTCAACAGAAACTCTTCAGGCCAAAAGGGAGTGGCATGAAGTTCTCCAAGTAATGAAAAGCAAGAACATGCCACCAAGATTGCTTTATCCAGCAAGGCTATCATTTAAAATTGAAGGTGAAATAAAGAGCTTCCCAGACCAAAAAAAAAGGCTAAAGGAGTTCAGTACCACCAAACCAGCATTGCAAGAAATGCTAAAAGTACTGCTTAAAGAAAAAGAAGGAATAGTGAGAGAAAGGTACATCAGCATAAAGGGGGAAAATGGCATTAAATAAGTTTATATCAATAGTAATCTTAAATGTAAACAGAATAAATGGTCCAATCAAAAGACATAGGGTAGCTGAATGGATAAGAAAACAGGACCCAAATATATGCTGTCTACAAGAGACCCACCTGAGAGCAAAAGACTCACACAGCCTAAAAGTGAAGGGGTGGAATAAAATATTCCATGCAAATGGAAAGGAAAAGAAAGCTGGAGTAGCAACTCTTATTTCTGAAAAATAGACTTCAAAATAAAGACCATAACAAGAGACAAAGATGGTCCCTACATAATACTAAAGGGACCAACCCAACAGGAGGAAATAACCCTTATCAACATTTATGCACCGACACAGGAGCACCTAAATATATAAAAAATTTCTTGGGGGACTTTAAGGGGGAGATTGACAGCAACACAATCATAGTGGGGGACTTTAACACCCCACTGTCAGCACTGGGCAGATCATCAAGACAAAAAATCACCAGGGAAACACAGACCTTAAATGACTCACTAGACCTAATGGATTTAATTGACATTCACAGAACATTTCATCCCAAAGCAGCAGAATACACATTTTCTCAAGTGCGCATGGAACATTCTCAAAACTAGACCATGTGTTAGGGCACAAGGCAAGTCTCTACAACTATAAGAAGGTTAAAATCATATCAAACATCTTCTTGGATCACAATGCCATGAAACAAGAAATCAACCACTATAAAAAAACTCAAAAATATTCAAACACATGGAGGCTAAATAGCATGTTATTAAACAATGAATGGATTACCAATGAGATCAAGGAAGAAATCAAACACTTCATGGAAAGTAACGAAAATGAACAGACAACAACCCAAAATCTATGGGACACAGCGAAAGCAGTCCTGAGAGGAAAATTCATAGCATTACAGGCCTATCTCAAGAAACAAGAAAAAGATCTAATGAACCACCTAACACAACAACTGAAAGAACTAGAACGAGAACAGCAAGAAAAGCCCCGAGGAAGTAGAAGGAAGGAAATAATAAAGATCAGAGCAAAAATTAATGACATAGAGACTAAAAAAACAATACAAAAAATCAATGAAACCAAGAGCTGGTTCTTTGAAAAGGTAAATAAGATTGATGCACCTTTAGCCGGACTCACTAAGAAACAAAGAGAGAGGACCCAAATAAATAAAATCAAATGAAAGAGGCGATATAACAACTGACCAACAGAAATACAAAGGATTGTAAGAAAATACTATGAGCATCTATATGCCAACAAATTAGACAACATGAGGGAAATGGACAAATTCCTAGAAGCATACAACCTTCCAAAGCTGAATCAAGAAGAGGCAGAAAACCTGAATAGGCCAATAACAACTAATGAAATTGAAGCAGTAATCAAAAAACTCCCAGCAAACAAAAGTCCTGGACCAGATGAATTTACAGGAGAGTTTTACCAAACATTCAAAGAAGAATTAACACCTATTCTGTTCAAACTATTCCAGAAAATTCAAGAGGAGGAAAAACTCCCAAACTCTTTTTATGAGGCCAGCATCACCCTAATCCCAAAACCAGATAAAGACACTATAAAGAAAGAAAATTGCAGTCCAATATCCCTGATGAACATAGATGCTAAAATTCTCACTAAAATACTAGCAAACCAGATCCAGCAATACATTAAAAAGATCATACATCACAACCAAGTGGGATTTATTCCGGAGATGCAAGGCTGGTACAACATCCTCAAATCAATAAATGTGATGCATCACATAGACAAAATGAAGGACAAAAATCATATGATCATATCAATAGATGCAGAAAAAGCATTTGACAAAATCCAGCTCCCATTTCTGATAAAAACTCTCAGCAAAGTGGGAATAGAGGGATCATACCTCAACATAATAAAGGCCATATATGACAAACCTACAGCCGACACCATACTCAATGGGCAAAAACTAAAACCATTTCCATTAAAAACAGGAACAAGACAGGGATGTCCACTTTCACCACGATTATTCAACATAGTACTGGAAGTCCTCGCCACAGTCATCAGACAGAAAGAAAACAAAATAGGTATCCAAATTGGAAAGCAGGAAGTAAAACTGTCATTATTTACAGATGACATGATATTGTACATAGAAAACCCTAAAGACTCCATCAAAGTACTACTAGATTTGATAAACGAATTTGGCAAGGTAGCTGGATACAAAATCAACATCCGGAAATCAATGGCATTCTTATACACCAACAATGAACTTTCAGAGAGAGAAACTAAAAAAGCAATACCACTTACCATTGCAACTAAAAAAATAAGATACCCAGGAATAAACTTAACCAAGGATGTAAAAGACCTGTACTCGGAAAACTACGTGACACTGAAAAAAGAAATAGAGGAAGATTTAAACAAGTGGAAGAATACACCATGCTCATGGATTGGAAGAATTAATATCATTAAAATGTCCATACTACCCAAAGCAATTTATAAATTCAATGCAATTCCTATTAAAATACCAACAGCATATTTCACAGACCTAGAACAAACATTTCAAAAATTTATATGGAACCAAAAAAGACCCCGAATAGCTGCAGCCATCTTGAGAAAAAAGAACACTAATCAGAAAGAATATATGCACCCCTATGTTCATAACAGCACAGTTTACAATAGCTAAGATCTGGAAACAGCCCAAGTGCTCATCAGTAGATGAGTGGATAAAAAAACTGTGGGACATTCACACCATGGAATACTATGCAGCTGGAAAGAAGAAGGATCTCGTACCCTTTGGGACAGTATGGAGGGACCTGGAGAATATTACGCTGAGTGAAATAAGCCAGGCAGAGCAAGACAAACATCACATGATCTCGCTTATACGTCAAATCTAAAGAACTTAATAAACTGATGAACAGAATAGATTCAAAGACATGGAAGCATAGGTCAAACTGACGAATGTCAGAGAGATGGAGGAGGGCGGGTGGGTGGAGGGGGAAAGAGTAACCAGGAATTTATGTGCATATATGCACAACCCAAGGACACGGACAGTGGTGGGGAGAGGGACTGGGGAGGGGAATGGGATGGGTGGAATGGGTCATTGGGGAGAAAAAAGGACATCTGTAATATTTTAAACAAAAATAAAATTTTTAAAAAAAGAGGATTTGGAAAAGTAGGGAAAGGTTAGGGGAGAAGAGAGGAAGGAAACCTGTAGGTGAAGGGCCTAGGGAAATACAGGTGGCACATGGCTCATAAGGTGGAGCAGGCATACTGAATCTAAGAAGTAAAAAGTTCACAAAGCACTTTCACAGGCATTACTTCACAGCAACTGAATAAAGTAGAGAATATCTTGATCTCAGAGAGCAGAAAAGGGGCCCAGAGAGATTGAATGATCTACCCAAGGTCACACAGCTAGTACACAAATAGTAGAGCTGCTGTCTAACCTCTAAAACCATCATTGCCATCATCATTGTTATCAGCATCATGGCAGACCATTATTTTTTCTCTGAGTTCATGACCAACCTCTATGCCATTCCTTTGACCAAATATTTGTAGACACCACATCAAATAATTATGTTGAAGTACTACTTAAAAAGGGTGACTGTAATCATGGGAGAAATACAAACTTTCTAGATATCAAGCAAATTATCATTACTTATTTTCAACTAAAAATTTATATGTGAACAATAAGCTATGAGAGAGCATTAACATTTTGAAATTTCTCACTATATATAGATTGTTTAAAATATAAAATAACAGTAACAATAACAACATAGAGATAGCTCAGTAACTTTAACTATCTGTATATATGTTATAAATTTTTTCAAGTTTATACTATGCCATTAAAGCTTTATTAATTGATAAATTATTTAAATGACTTAAGGCTATCAAGTCCTTATGACATTTAAAAATAGTTATATACCTTTTTTTAGTTACTAAAGAAAATATAACCCTCCTAAGATATTAAATATATATGAGACACATAAAAATATATTTTTAAAAAGGCAATGACAGTCCTGTGTAAATTCAGCCCCTCCCCACCACAGACAATTACTGTTAACACCATCAACTCATTTTATACCATCTCAGTTATAATTAACTCACTTAAAACTTGAGTCCTAAACACTCCACAATGCACATTTACAATGTTTGGCTAATTGCACCCACTTAAGGCTTTTACAGCAATGATAGCAGGTAAGCAGCACCCCGCTGAATTTAGTTAATGCAATGAGTAGTTCACCAAAGGCTTTATTTTACCTGCATTTGAGCCTGCCCCGGGGTCCCCTCATTGGGATCCAGGTCAGCATCAGCACAGCTGTGCCAGGGACCCGCCAGTAGCTGCTTCAACTGCACTGCAAGGGGAGGGAAAGGGGGCCAATGAGAGGAGCCAAGTGGAGCAAAGGAAAGAGAAAGGAACACAGCACGCAGACCAAGGTGCTTTGATGTTCTTCAAAGAAAATCAAGAAAGCCTTTCTCTTGTTTCTGGGAAATAGGCTCTGAAGATAATTCCAGAAGAGAAACTTCCAAAATATTTGGGTAAGGTTAAATTCACTCAACACGTATTGACTATGGCAGGCACTGTGCTAGGTGCTAGGAATATAAAGATGAGCCATCTAGACATACTTGCTGCCACATGATGCTTACAAAGACAGTTATGAAATAATTACACAAGTATAATGTAAAATTAAAACTGGAATTATTGTTAAGGAAATTTACACAGTGATATTTTGAAACGAGTCTCATATACGTGATTGAGTTGCTGTGTGCTATGAGTAGGGGGTGAAGTTACCCATTATTTTAAAGATAAGCTCACATTCAATCCCTTACATGACTCGGTAAATAAAGAGGGAAGGGATGCTCTTGTGATGCATGCAATCCAGTTACAGAGAACATGCCAGACGCATGACTGACTTGATTTTATGGATCCGGGGCAGAAAGCAATGTTGGGCACTTTTGAATTTGCCTACCCTTCAGCTACAGCTTTTTGATACTGATAAACAGAAATGCAGAGAGGGATCAAAGGGTGGAAAATGCATATGGCAAGTGAGGTTTGAATCAAGCAAGTTAAAAGTCAGGTATGTTTTGCATAACAGAGAATAAGAGAAGCCGCTGGCACTGAAATGGCAGTTCAAAAAGCAGTCGCTGCTATCAAACACAAGACTAACAATTTGATTTCCAGGGCTTAGATCTGAGACAGGAAAATTTATGGAAAAGGGGTCGATAAAGCAGCTAGTAATAAATCATCTTCTCAAAATCCCATCAAGTGAGGTTACCTCTCCCCTCAAGAGACAAATCTTTCCAACAATGACTATATGAGTGCACCAATGACTGTTCACGTGATTTGCTACAGGAAAAAATATTATTTACATGTACTGATTTACGTGATAGTAAATATACCTGTGAGTGATCAATTCATTGGGCCGCTTACCTTCATTTAAAATCACTACATGCCCTAGCCGGTTTGGGTCAGTGGTTAGAGCATAAGCCCTAGGACTGAAGGGTCTGAGGTTCGATTCCGGCCAAAGGCACATACCTCGGTTGCAGGCTCAGTCCCCAGCCCCGGTCAGGAAGAGTGCAGGAGGCAACCCAACCAAGCAATGTGTCTCTCTCCCATTGATATGTCTCTCTCTCTCTCTCCCTTTCACTCTCTCTGAAAAGCAATGGAAAAAATATCCTTGGGTGAAAATTTTTTAAAAAGTCACTACAGACGACTTTAAACTGTGCAGGGTTTATGTGCCCCATTTTTATTTTAATGGGGACCTTTGGACATTTTATTTTAAAAAGCTGGCATCAAGCTGTTGGACAGGACAATACCCTGCAATTTCAAAAATTTTTTATAGGAAACCCTGCTCTTGCCTCTATCCGAGGTCTTAAAAAATCTTCTAAAATTTCACATGGTTAAATTACTTTCTTAGGAGAGGTTTCATAGCTTTCATCAGATTTGCAAAAAGGGCATAATTCAAAATATACAGAATCATGAAAAACATCATTTATAACTTTCAGAACTTTCCTCAGAGATATAATGTCTCATAAGTATGAAAATTGTCTTTGTGTGTCATGTAGAACTGTGTTTGTAAATATATGCAGGTAAGTATTTTTCTCCATGCTTAGATATGTGTGTATGCATATGTACACTAGAATGTTATGCATGTGTGAGTATATGTCCATGTGTACGCATATACACACAAACCATGAAGAAATTTAAAATAAATGTAGATATATATGTCATGTAAAATTAGAACATTCTTATTTTTATGACTAATAATAGATTATAAACATCTCAAGAGTAGAAACTACATTTCATTGATCAGTTATATAAACACCTTGTCTAGCATATAGTAGGTGCTCAATAACATAAGTGTTGAAATAAAGTGAATTACCCAGTAGATCCAGTCTAAAATAATATATCTAAGAAAAACATGGAATTTGTTCATGATCCTTTGATTTTAATATCAGAAACATATGAGAGCCCAGAACAGATTGTTTATTTGTTTTGAAAGGTTTTCAAACTGAAACTTATTGAAATATATTTCTAAAAATAAACTCTGGGTCTCTTCTTAAAAACCTTATGAGAAATATATTGGGTGATTTAGGAGGTCAGTCACACAGTTCCCACCTCACAACCCAGACACTGCTTTTCAATATATTAATTCTGTACAAAGGGTTAACTATGAATACAGCTTTTAAAAATTTTTTTAATTTTTAATTTTAAATTACAATTGATGTACAATAGTACATTAGTTTCAGGTGTACAACCCCATGATTAGACATTTAAGTAACTTACAAAGTGATATCCTGATGAATCTAGTACCCATTTGACACCGTGTATAGTTATTACAATATTATTGACTATATTCCCTATGCTGTACTTTACATCCCCATGACTATTCAGTAACTACCAATTTGTACTTCTTAATCCCTTCACCTTTTTTACCCATCCTCCCAACCCCTCTCCCATCTGATAACTGTTCTCTGTATCCATAAGTCTGTTTCTGTTCTGTTTGTTTGTTTGTTTGTTTGTTTTGTTTTTCAAATTCCACATATAAGTAAAATCATCTGGCGTTTGTCTTTCTCTGTCTGACTTCTTTTATTCAACATAATACCCTCTAGGTCCATCCATGTTGTTGCAGATGGAAGATTTCATTCTTGTTTATGGCTGAGTCATATTCCATTGGATATATGCACCATTTCCTCTTTATCCATTCATATATTGATGGACATTTAGGTTGCTTCTGTATCTTGGCTATTGTAAATAATGCTGCAATCAAAATATGAATCTTAATGCCTTTTCAGTTTAGTGTTTTGGGTTTCTTCGAATCAATACCCAGAAGTAGAGTTGCTGGCTCCTTCTTTGCCTCGTGTTATAGCCTTTGTTCTAAAGCCTGTTTTGTCTGGTGTAAGTATTGATACCCCAGCTTTTTTTGTTTTGTTTCCATTTTCATGAAATATCTTTTTCCATTCCTTTACTTTCAGTCTATGTGTCTTTCAATCTGAAGTGAGTCTTTGTAGACAGCATATATAAGGGTCTTATTTTGCTACCCATTCAGTCACTAAATGTCTTTTAATTAGAGTGTTTAATCCATTCCCATTTAATGTAATTGTTGATTGATATGTGTTTTTCACCATTTTATTATTCATATTTTTTACCTTTCTTCTTCTTCTTAAAGAAGATGCTTTAACATTTCTTGCAATACTGGTTTGGTGGTGATGAACCCCTTTAGATTTTTCTTGTCTGGGAAGCTCACCTGTCTTTCAATTCTAAATGATAGCTTTGCTAGGTAAAGTAATCTTGGTTTTAGGTCTTTGCTTTTCATCACTTTGACTATTTCTTGACAATCCCTTCTGGCCCACAAAGTTTCTGTTGAGAAATCAGCTGACAGTCTTATGGGAGCTCCCTTGTAGGTAACTAACTGGTTTTCTCTTGCTGCTTTAAAGATTCTCTCTTTGTCTTTAACCTTTTGCACTTTAATTATGAAGTGTCTTGCATGGTGTGGGCCTCTTTGGGTTCATCTTGCTTGGGACTCTCTATACTTCCTGGAATTTTATGTCCATTTCCTTCACCAAATTAGGGAAGTTTTCTGTTATTATTTTTTCAAATAGGTTTTTAATTCTTGCTCTCTTTCTTCTCTGCCCAGTTCTCCCATGATGCACATGTTGGTACCCGTGAAGTTTTTTCACAGGCGCCTTATACTCTCCTCATTTTTTTGGATTCTTTTTTCTTTTTGCTCTTCTGATTGGGTGTTTACTGCTTCCTTATATTTTAAATCACTGATTTGATTTTTGGCTTCATCTATTCTGCTATTGATTCCCTGTAAATTACTCTTCATTTTAATTAGTGTATCCTTCATTTCTAACTGGGTTTTGGTTTTTTGTATGGATTCCGTGTCTCTTTTTATGCTGTTGACATTCTCACTAAGTTCCTTGAGCATCCTTATAGCCATTGTTTCGAACTCAGTATCTAGTAGTTTGCTTGCCTTCATTTCATTTAGTTCTTTATCTGGAGATTTCTCCTGTTCTTTCATTTGTGACATGTTTCTTTGTCTCCTCGTTTTGACTGCCTCCTGGTGTTTGTTTCTATGTATTAGGTAAAGCTGCTATGTCACCCAGGTTTGGTAGCATAGCCTATGTAGTAGGTGTTTTATAGGGCCCAGTGGCACAGCCTCCTCAATCAGCCACACTGGGTGCTGCAGGTGTGTCCCCTGTGTGGGCTGTGTGCACTCTCCTGTTGTAGTTGTGTCTTGGTTGCTGTTAGCACATCACTGGGAGGGATGTATCCTGAGACCAATTAGCGTAGAGGACCAACTTCGACTACAGTAGAGGGTCAGCTGCGCAGCAGCCAACCCCACAGAGCAGGACTTGCTTCAGTAGGGCATTGATTTCCACTGAGTCCACCTCTTAAGTGTGTCCCTTGTGGAGGTGTTGGGTTGTAACCTGGCATGGTCTGAAGCTTTCCACCAGGTGCACTGGCTCTGGAGCCTCCCCGCAGGAACAGGTCAGTCACTGCCTGTGCCCTGCCTGGGGCCACCCAGCATGAGCTACAAAGCAACCTACAGATGACTGCTACTTGTGCTGGGCTTGGAGGTGCCCAGGAGTGGCCATGCAGTGAACTGAGGCTGGCTGCCACTAGTGCCAAGCCTGGGGCCACTTAGCAAGAGATATGGGGTACATGGAGGCCAGATGCTGCTTGTATGAGAGATTTTAGGGAAGTCCAAAGCATGAGCAATGTTTATAAGGAAAAGCCACTGGAAACAGTTTGGGTGGACCTACAAGTTGGGTGGGTTGGTGTGTCAGGGAATCACCAGGGTGGGACAAACAGTGTGAGCCAGGTTGATGGAGACTCAGATGTGGCATCCAAATACCGGCTGGGGGTGGGGGTGGGGGGTGGGCTCAGAAAAAGAACAGTGGCTTCTGCAGTACTTCTGTCTGGCAGAAAGATACCCCTCCAGCCCTCACCCTGATGCCAGATAATCTGTTCCCCTCCTTGTGTCCTTGGAGCCTTTAGAGCTGCTGCCCCAGAGAACTGAGAGGAGTGAGTCCCCGTAAGTCCCTGCAAAGGCCCTTTAAGCAGAACCCTTGGGACCCAGAAGCCATCTGTCTCCCTCAGCCTCAATCTCTGCTAGTTTTTACAGCCAGAAGTTATGGGACTTCTCTTCCTGGCACTGGAACTCTGGTCTGGGGGTTCTGGTGTGGGATTGGGGCCCCTGGCTCTTTAAGGGGGACCTCAGCAACCACCATATCCCTCCCTATTTTTATCCATTACCTGTGGGTGCAGGACCAGCCCATTCCATGTCCCTGCCCCTCCTACCAGTCTCCATGTAGTCCCTTCATTGTAACTTATCTGCAATGTTTGTGTGGTTGTGGGGGGTTCTGATGGCACAGCGTTACCTATGCTGCCATCTTGACAGGGAGCTTCTACAAATACAGCTTTTTAACAATATTTGGCATGAGGAACAGGAAGAAAGAAGCCCTGAGAGGAGGGCATTCTCCCCAAAGAAAGGCCTTTGCCTTCATTCCGGTTGGTCCCCGCCCCTGTCAGATGGAGCCCTTGCCGCTTCTCCTTTTCTTCACCACCCTCTTTCTGCTCCACGCTGGCCTCCTCTCCCTCGCTCTAGATACTCATGAGCATTAGAAATAAAATGTAAAGAAACTCAGTCTAGTTTATTAAATCCATACAAAAATCATAGATTAAAAAAATATGTAATTTCCTACTTTGAAGAGAACTTACATTTTCCGTTCATTCTGCTCATTAACAGATAAGGAGACAGTCTCACAAGTATTGTCAACCATCATTCAACTAAAGGAATAAAAGCTGAGCTTTTAAGTACCTAAAATTTTTATCCCCCCCATGATATTTGCATTTTCTATTACTAATCAACTAGTAAATACTGATTGATCTGCCCATAACTACAAGATTTGATGCATGACAGGCAATAAGTTTACTGAATCTCAAGAAGAAAGAGCTCCCCATGGCTGAGTGGCCAGGGAAGGAGGGGGAGGGGGAGGGAGGGGGGGGAGAGGGGGACGGGGAGGGAGAGGTTGGGAAAGGCGACACTGCCAGCTTCATGAGGGTAAGGCTGTGCTTCTCTCATTTGCTTATCAGTGGTGTATATAGCACATATGTTCTAGCATGCATTACACTTTCAATCCATGTTGGTTGACAAACAGAAAATGAAGAGAGAGAGCATGAAAAACACAATATCATCAAAGTCAGAAAGGTAGGTGTGTGCATGGTATTCTGGAGAATTGCAAATAGCTCGATCTCACACACACAGTTTGAATAAAGCAGTAGTGGGAGTTGAGTCAGAAAAGCTGGTGACTTTCCTCTGAACGTCCACAGTATCCTCGGTTTACTTCTATTACGCCTTTCCCACATTGTATTGTCAATGAGGTTTTGCTTATCTGTCTCCCTCTCTAAAAAGCGAACACTTTGCTTTGAGGGCAGGAACCATGAACTCCATATATGCCTAAAGTTTAGCACAGGGAATGGGCCCGCAAGATGTCAACAAACCTCTATTGAATGAGTAAATGAATGAATCAGTTTATGTTATCTTGTCTAATGCGCAACAATGGTATACCTTGATTTCATCTTGAGGGCAATGGGTAATCAATTAATATGCCTGTGTGAGAGCATAATTTGACCTAAATGGTGAGGCTCAAGAGGCTAATGTCATTGTATAGGCGACAGGTGGGGGGCTGGGCAGTAGATGTGGGCAGGAATGGACCTATGAATGCAAACATATTGCATGTAATCCCCAAAAACACATTGAAGTGGGTACCAGCCTCCAAAAACCACTAACATTCTTGTTCTTTTGATGTTTCCAGTTACTACTTACATTATAAAAATATCCCTATCCATTTTGAGTTCAAAATATTCCCAGATCTTACCTTTTATTGTCTAGAACTTTTACTTTCCATAGCGTAATTATCTAGGGCACATTTATATCATGCTCCATTATATCTTTGAAGTCTGACAAGTACACTATAATTTTATTAGAGAAAAAAAGAAAAGAGCCCTACTACTTAACCTGATAATTTCTATTGATTTTATCAACAACAGCATCATCAGACAATCGGGAAAATAGATTAAATCGGGTCAACAGACCTAGTTTCAGGGTGAGAAAACAGAATGTTCTAGCACCTTAAAATTTTGATATGGAAATGAAAGAATGCTATTTAAAGACAGGATATAGACACAGATCCCAAACATCTAAATATTTTAAAAAGAGGTTTAATTGGAGTAGGTTTTAAGGGCCGACACAATAATTTTTTTGCCCTTGATAAGAAGCACTTGCATGACACAACTATCTAGGTCTAAAGCCAATCAAAACTAACTGCAATTATCAAGGTTTAGGGAACAAAACTTACATAAAACCACCAATTTTGTTGTGTATACATTGTACTTGTTAGAGCTAACATGTTCTTAGTAAATCAAGAATTATCGAGATTAAGAATAAGGAGCTTTTCTTGGGAATCCACTAGCTAGTAAGCCAATATATACTGAGCTTTTACTATGTGCCAGGGAATGAGTTAAACATTTATGTAATTAATTTTATTTAATCCTCAGAAAAACTTTGTGAAATAAATATTACTCCCCCATTTTGTAGGTGGGAAATGAAGATCAACAAACCAAGTGATTTGCCCAAGAAGAAGCATGGAATAATTAGAAAGAATATGAATCTTAGAATCCAAAAACGTGAGTTAGAATAGTTGTTCCACTCATTAGCAGCTGTGACTCTCTGGACAATTCACTTACTTTTTGACTCTGGACTTCATAAAACTCATAAAACTTCATAAAAGTCAGTATGTGTAGTAGTTAGAGCATGAACTATGGAGCTAGACTGGCTGGGTCTGAATCCAAGTGCTTCCACTTACCAGCTATGATGATAATGATGATGATGGTGGTGGTGGTGATATTAATAAGAACTAACTCACAGATATATATCTAGATAGATAGGTAATATTAGCTATTAAAATAATTATGACCAATACTTCCCAGGATTATTACAAAATACAGAAACATTTGAAAGCACCAAGTCCACAGCAATAATGATTCATTGCATATGAATCACAAAAGTTAACATTAATTGAAAATTCAATAACAATGAGATCAAGAGGTAATAACAGGCATGAATAAAAGCCATTCTGCTATCAACCCTTTGTAGAAATTGCCCAGTACCTGCAGGTGTTAGATGATACCCAAATAATCAAGCCAGAGTTCCTCCAGACCAAGTTAAGAATTCCATTTTTATTTGGATGTGTGGTACGGGCTCATTGATTTTGAAGGCAGAGATCAGCTCGCCCTGACACCTGGTGAGTTTGCACATGGTACACAGGTGCTCAAAGTTCCACATAGGTATGGTAGACTATTACATAGCCTGGTTCCTTCTGAGCTTTTAGGATCCAGATGTTGTTCAGTTGCAAAGATATTTCTCCAACGTGAGAGAATTCAGCCCCAGAATACTGCTATAAGAGAATTAATATATGATCCCAGCAGTATGCATCTTGTATGTGGGGTTTGTGTGCAATTGCTTGTAATAAAGGTTCAGAAAACAGTGGCTTAAACCAGTCTTGGTAAGGAGTCCAGAGGTAGCCCTCCAGGGCTGGTACTTCAGTGTTAGTAAGTCCTCAGGGACTAATTTGCTCAACCCACACTAAGCGTGGGGAGAAATACTATGATTATGGTTGAGATTTGTCAATGAGAGGACCTTAGACCCCAGATCACCACATTCAATCCTTAGACTGGTTTATTAGCTCAGATGAGGTCCTAAGTGTTCTTGTTAAAATGGGGCTTTGAGTTCCTCCTGTGTTTGCTTCACTAGAGCAGTTTATTCCACTCCAAACCCTGAACATTCAACAAGAATAAGCTTGCACAATCGAGAGACTGCCGGAACTAATAGTTGACAGCTTCCTCTTGCTGTAGCTCTTTGAACTCTCAAATTTAGTAAGGAAGTTTCAGTACTTGTCAAGCGAGGGATGTGGCTCTAGAGCTTAACAGTGTGATAAGGGCTTGTTTCATCACAAGCTGCTGTCAGCCTGGCACCACAGAGCTTTTGTTCTAATACCTAAAGTTTACAACAACCCCCCAAAATAATTTTTTATTTTATAGGTGAAGAAACTAAGACTCAAAGAGGTTAAATGATGTGTCCAAAATCTCCATGCTAATGAATGCTAGAATTGTAATTCAAATCTAGTCGTTAGCCTAGCGTAAATAAAATGTTTTGAGGAAGGTATGGGTTACTTGGCAGGATAACAAGATGTTACTCTTCCTAGTTGAACTGCTATTAGAAGGCTAATCCCATCTCTGAATTCTCACTCATACCCTGAAAATCTAAAGGGAGGGTCTAGGGCCACACCCAGTATTGTTCCAGGCATTTTGTTTGTTTTTGTTTATTTGTTTGTGTGTTTACCTAACTACCACAATGCATGTATGAAAGCTAGTTTGTTGGCACCAAATCCATATGCTTTCCTCAGCTCCAAATATTCTTCAAGTCAATCCACTCGGTTCATACTCAAGTGTGGAAAAACCCTTTATCTAGCTAAGAGGAAATCTGCTAACTACAGAAAAAAGTCACTAAGCATACCAGGGCTTCAGTGTCAAAGCTGGTACACAAAACAAAGTTTGTACACTCATTTGGTAATTTTAAAGAAAAACTGGCCTCCCCAGAAACTGAGGAAATAGGGCCCTATAGTCATGACTGTAGAAGGGGCTGGGGTTTAGCCAGGAACCCCTGTCAAGAGTCTTGGGCATCCCAAGCCTATCTAGGTCTGGATTAAACAATTAGGAGCAACAGGGTTAAGTTAGGGCTTGGGCAAGTCTCACGGCTGAACAATTTGGTGGAACCAAAAGGAGGCAACCAGATGTCAAGCCTAGCAATACAATGGTGAGGAAGAAACAGGGTGACAGGCGGGCTCAGAAACTCCTTTGTGGTGAGACAGTCTAAATAGAAGATCTACTTAAAGACCCAAAGAGTCAGAATACAGAGAAAGCATTAACCTGGTGGTGTAGTCTAGATTGCTCCCCAAAGGGTGAGTTGTGACATCTGTGCCTTGTACCTAGTAGCTAGGCGTTGCCTTTTAATAGAAAGCTTGTGGTTTGCCTTGGAATCACCACCTTGTGTTGGGTTGTTTTAAAGTCAATCTGGTCAAGATAGAAACTATAGTTTCCAGAATTTATTGCCCCGTATGGTTTCAAATTAGCCTGGACCAAAAGAACTTGTTTGGAGAGACAGATGTAAAATCATGGCTATTATTCTTCAAAGGTCTTTGCAGTCAGAACAACAGAATGATGCTTAACTTGTGGTCAACTAAATTTGGAAAACATTGGACTAAGCAAAGTAAAGCAAGTTCCTTATCTATAGTAGTTCTCAGAGTCTTTAATATGCTAATCTCCAAGTTTGCAACAATTGCCAAACTCATTTAAAGTCCTGGAGGATGTCACAGGATTATTGCCTGAGAAACAAACTACAGATAACTCGACACCAGAGCCTAGGACCAGTGAGAAGGCTGCAGCAGAGTGACTGGGGACAGTTGTAGAGGGACAACGAGACCAGATGAACTACTGGCAACAGAGGGACCAGAGGCAAAGTTCTGAGTGACATCTGAGCAGTAACAGAGTGGGACTATTCATAATAAAAGTCTCTCTTAGGTTAAGCTCCATTGGCAGAAGATTAAACTCTGGGCTCCAGTCTCATGAATCTCACCTTCTAAAGCTGTCCTGTCTGATGCAATGATTACTAGCTGCATGTGGCCACTGGGCACTCACAATGAAGCTAGTGCAGACTGAGAAACTGAATTTTTATTTTACTTAATTTTAATTCATTTAAATTTAAAAATTGAAGCCGTATAAAATATTTTTCCACTAAATATAAGTTTATTGTTTTTGGTAGAACTATATTCCTCTTTAATCGTTGAAAAATTAGCATCTGAATGGAAACTTATGCTGTTAGTATAAAACACACTGGATTTTAAAGACCTAGTATAAAAAAGCATAAAATATCTCATAATTTTATATTGATTGCATATAAAAAATATTTTGGATATATCAGTTTAAATGCAATATTAAAATTAACCTAATTGATTTCTTTTTACTTTTTTTATGTGATTACTAGAAAATAAAGTTTCACATGTGGCTCACATTACATTTCTGTTAGGTGGTACTGCTTTAACATCTGGTAAAATCAATCCCAAAACCAGGTCCTACTTCCCCAGGTCAGTGATTATGTCTTCAGATATCTTCCAGAGTCTTGTAACAAAGCAATCATAACTAATCAGCAGACTTTGGGCAAAAGTTAAAGAAAAAAAGGAAAACCAATTAGAAAGTCTGTTAATTAGCATGCTTTTGAACTTAAATAATTTGTTTGAATCCATTTTTCCTTTGCCTTTCTCACACAAATTAGTACCTGTCATCAAAAGGTAATGTGTTTGAACTTTACAAGAACGCATAAAATTTGCATGCTGTGACTTTTCTAAAATGTACCACAGGATCAAACAAATTTTCAGCCAAAGAAAGACAGCTAAATCAAGATCTAAAGTACTTATTAAGTTAAAAGAGTGAGTGCCCTTCAGGCTAAATCTCCAAACAGCAGTTCAGTTATTTTGTTCCTATATTCAGACATCAGCCACACCTTATCTTTAGCGATTACCGTAACAATTCAAGAAAGAAATCAAGGAGGTTGAAAAGGACTATTTTGTATAAACTTTACTTGTGAGCTTGACATAATATAAACAAGCATGTATTGAGGAACTATTCTGTGCTAAGATTTTGGGAACCTCCTGGGGTAAATGCACCCCTGTGCCCATGCTCATATTTGTAGCCATGTTTGTAGGACATGGCTCCATCCCTCCCTTACCACTGCTGAACGGACAAGGAGTTTGTAGCTGACTAAAGCTGGGACAATCAGAATCTCTTCTTGAAATTTATAATTGAAATACGGAAACTAGACTTCACTCGGTTTCTGATGAGTGCCAGAACTAGGAAGTCAGAAAAAGCAGAGGCTACGACCAATAGGTAGGTCACAGCATAGTAAAATAATCTACAATAAGATCTAGAGAAAAATAAAGTAGATGTGCCAAAAAAAAAACACACACAACTACACCAAAAACAAACAAACAACAAACCAGAGCTGAGAGATCAAACATTCTAGGAAAAATAGAACAGATAATTTTGGATTCAAATTTTCTAGTTCCTGGCTCCAGTGCCTTATAACATATTTCTATCATTATTACTCTATAGTTACTAGAGATACCTTCAGACATTCAATAAATCCCTTTTTTGTTTTGTTTCTGACCTAAGCTAGTTTATATGTGTTTCTGTTCTGACCACAAAACTGATCATTGCTTTAGTGAGCCAGGCACTGGGCCTCATTGTGCCTTACGTAATTATTTCATAGGAAATCAGTGAATGAAGTTAATTATAGGAAATTAGTAAATAAGGTAGTAATAAAATGATAACATACTGTACCCTGAAAGAAAAGGCAGAGTGATTAATTATCTAGAATAGATATTTTTAATTAAACTCAAATGAATATAGAGTGTCCCCCCAAAAAATGTATACACACACTTTGAATACTTATAAAGGCAGTATTTATTAAAATACATTTCATTTTCGAAACTGAGCTATCAGCTGTTAAAGTGTGTATACATTTTTTCGGGCCACCCTGTACATGGGCAGTCATACAGTACAGTTCCTATTACTGTATTAAAGGTAGGAAGACGAGGAAATAAAAGCAGGGTAAGAAATTAAAAGAGGAAGAAACATGTCAGCTCATGACTTTTAAGTTCTTGGTCTACTCTTCCCCCTTTGGGTTTAATAAGATCCTCCAACAAAAAGAGAGCTAGGTGAGGATCTTAAAAGTAGAAACGTATAAAGTAGCAAATAGTTAGGAAGCATCTGATAGGAGCTCAAGATTAAATGAGGTTGTTGGGGGGGAGGGCAATTTGCAGAAAAAGGACATCAATTCTGACATACGGGGAACTATAATCTAGTTATCAAGATAAGATTAACACTAGAGCCATTGCTTGGACCTAGAATATTGGAGTGATTTCCTTCAGTCCGAGTCTCAGAAAAAGAGTAGGGCCCATGGTCTTCAAGTTCACTAGAGCAAGGAGAAATATGTACTCAAGGTAGAATCAGAGCCATAGCCAGGTCGAATGTCCAAATTATCCTCAAGGTGGAGACAGACTTATAGCCAGGAATATAATACTTAGCATTGAGCCTGAAGAAAGGGTTAGAGATCAGCAAAGGAGAAAAAAACAAGAAAGTATAAAGCTGAGAGGATGCAGGTCATGATAAATATAAAGGAAGGGTGGGCTGAGGTAGGCGGATTGGAACGATAACCAGGACTAGCAAGAGCTAGTACAGTAGCTGGTGTATGAGGCTGAATAAGAGGCCCGGGGAGTGGGCGGTTACTACAAAGGACAGTGAATGGTTCCAACCAGGGACAGTGTCAGGGACATGAAGTCTAGAGCCAACCCATAATCCTACACTCCCCACCAAGGCAAAAATCTAAACCCCACTAACACTCTCCCTGCCTTCAACATACAGCTGAAATCAGACAGTTACTAGACTTACTGTAGCAGTCACTTCATAAGGTCTATAAAGGTTGAATCACTATGTTGTAATATAATATTGTATGTTAACTATAGTTTAAATTCTTTAATTAAAAATTCAAAACACAGCTGAATATCCGCATTTTAGCCATTGTGTCTCATGTTGGATCACCGCCCAATCATTAATTTTTTTTTTTTAATATCTTTATTGATTTCAGAGAGAGGAAGGGAGAGGGAGAGAGAGAGCTAGAAACATCAATGATGAGAGAGTCATTGATCGGCTGCAGCCCGCAACCCGGGCATGTGCCCTGACCAGGAATCGAACCCTGATCGCCTGGATCCTAGGTTGATGTTTAACCACTGAGCCACGCCCGGCCGGGCCCAATCATTAATTTTAAAGACAAGGCTACTAAGGGCCGGAGAAATTACATAGCTTGATCCCAGCCATACAGCTAGTGGCCGTGAGGACTAAAATCCAGACTTCCTGCTTCTTAGTCCAACTCTGCTGTATTGAAAACTTCCTTTTCCCTTCTAAGCTGCTCTATCAGAAGTTCATTTTTAACTTTTAATCCTTCAGTAGGAAGCTTTTCGCACTCAGAATCTCCCCAGTTCACACCTTAACACCCTCTCACTACTCCAGGTATAAAGAGAACCAAAGAAAAAGAGAAGATAACTGAAGACTGCATGGTTAAAAGAAGTTTGAGCAGGAAAATGGAATTTGATCTAAATTTTGAAAAATAAGTTATGATTAGATAAGAAGAGAGAGGAAGGGAGGAGATTCCCAGGATAAAAAAGATTTTCACTGAGAATGTGATGTATGGAGATCCATGTGGTGCAACAGGATGAAGTGGAGAGAGGAAGAGAGGGCGGGGAGAAAGGGAGGAAAAGAGAGGGGAAGAGGGGGAGAGAGGGGGGGGGGAGAGGGAGAGAGGCAGGGGACAGAGCGGGGGGGGGGGGGGAGGAGATGCTCCAGTCACAGTCTTCAAGTTAGGAAAGAATGCTAAGAGCTCCCCTTCACAGTTATATGCTCCCCAACACCTCCATCCACAGAGCTGAATAATTACTTATTTGAGACTATCTTAGTGGCAGAAACATCAATAGTTAACGTTGCTTGATCACTGAAATATATTTGGTGTTGTAAGAGACGCTATCCTTCCCAGTAGGAGTCCAGTTGAAATATAGTAATGTTGTTTCATTCTTTTCATATTCTGTAAGGGTCTCAGAAAAATTTTTGTATGCCAGTGGCTTGTTCTAATGTTTGGCATCTTCTAGAACCATGACTGCACACCTGGCCCTCCCACCTCTCTGTGGTTTCTCTGCGCCTCCATTCATCTCAAGGATTGCCTCCAACATTTTCCCACAGAAGTAAATCACACATTCTCCTCTCTCTCTTTGTAAAAATATTTATGTTTTATCAAAGTAATATGAGTACATAGTTTTAGTTCTCAAGCAGTAACACACAGGGACCGTAATGATAAACAGGAGCCCCCCTCCCCCCCCATCTTCCCACTCAAGTCCTGCTTCACTCTTACTAACGAGCTCACTTCACATTTTGAAGCATAAACAAAGAACTTTAGAAAAATTACACACACATATATTTCAATATGTATTCTTCAGAGAATAGAAGGAAATCCTGCCATTTCCAACAACATGAGTGGACCTTGAGGGCATGATGTTAAGTGACAGGAGCCAGACAGATAAAGACAAATCCAGCATGGTATCCCTTATATGTGGAACCTAAAAAAAAATGTCAAACTCGTAGAAACAGATAGAAAAGTGGTCACCAGGGGCTAGAGGGTGGAGGAAATAGAGAGAGGTTGGTAAAAGGGGACATACATTCAGCTCTAAGATAATTAAGGTCTGAAGATCCAATGTAAAGCATGGTGACTATACTTGATAACATTTGGTTGTATAATTAAAATTTGCTAAGAGGACAGAACCTAAATATTCTCACCAAAAAATTAAAAAATAATAAATAAAAAGCAAAAAAAACCCCCCAGAACTTCCCCAAGTCCCCACCACATCTCCCACCTAGCCATTTTCTCTCCTATTACTACAGATGAGCTTGGATGAGGCCAGGCCCCAATCTGTGCAGTAGACGTGACCCCCTTTCATTTGCTTAATAACAACAATCCTCCCCTCTCTCCTGCAGCATTCATTCCTTTCTTCTCTACTGAAACATTCCCAGTAGTATATAAACATGCCATTAATCCTCCCATCTAAAAAAATTAAAACTTACCTTAACTCCCACTTTCTCCAGGCTCCACGGCTTTTCTCTGCTTTTCATCGCATACACTCACAAAAACTTCCTGAAACAGTTGTTAATACTCAATGTCTCTTATTTCTCTCCTCCCATCTGTCTTGAGCCCAACTGCAGACAGCTTTTCATCTTCTCCACTCCAATGCAATTCCTCTCCTAATTTGACCTGGCAACAGCCTTTAGCACAATCACTGTCCTCCTGGAAATACTGTCTTCATTTGGCTTCCAAGACATCACCCTCCCCTGGGTTTTCTCCTTCTCTGTCCATTCCTTCTGAATCGCTTTTGCTGCTGCTTCTGATCTTTAAACGCTGGAATTCCTTCCGGTTAAATCCTCAGACACCTCCTCCTACCAGCACGCACTCCCTACAGGATCCCATACAGCCTCAAGGCTTTAAACCCATCTATGCATTGATGACCGCCAACTTTATATCTTCAACCCAGATCTCTTCCTTTAAACTCCAGACTCACCTCTATCCAACTGTCTCCTCAGTATCTTCACTCGGATTTCTGAGAGACATCTCAAAGTCAATTCATCCAAACAGAGCTCCTGATTCTCCCCTGTCACCTGTTCTGCCAGCAGCCTGCTCCCCATCTCACTTGGGGGCAACTCCATTCTTCCAGCTGCTCAGACAACATATTGCAGAGTCATCATTAAATTTTTCTTCACATCCCCTATCACATCCATCAATAACTCTTGTTAGGCTTACCTTCAAATTATATCCAGAATTCAGCCATGTCCTACCACTCTTACTGTTACTGCCATCTCTTGCTGCCATCTCTTGCCTGGATTAGTTCAATGACCTCCTACCAACAGTCTTCCATACCTTTACCCTTGCCCCCTTTCACTATAGTCTTAACACAGACAGGCCCTTTGAAGGCACCAATCTGGTCACAATCCTCTTGTGCTCATGATTCTTCAAGGCCTCCCCCTGTCACACACAACACAAGCCAAAGTCCTCACTGAAACCTTTCAAGCCCTATCACCGGGCCCTCTGGGGCCTCCCTTCACTCACTTCCTTCACCTCGCATCCCCACCTCGTTAAGCCCTCTTTAACCACACTGTCCTTCTCGAACCTCTGAACATTCTAGGCATGATCCCACCTTAGTATCTTTGCATATGCTATTTCCTCTGCCTTGACGGCTAGTGCCCAAATACCTACATAGCTAGTTTCCTATTTCTTTCAAGCTCATTGCAGGTATTTTCCAGGAAGCTTTCCCTGGCCATGCTGTCTAAAACTTCAATCTCCCTTCCTGAAGTGTCCCATTACCTTTTCCTGCTTTATTCATTTTTTCTTCACCACTTATCACTATCTAACATAATAAATATTTTACTTTGTTATCATGTTTATTGTTGGTCTTTCTCCTTAAGACATAAGCTCCATCATAGCAGGGGTCATCTGTTTTGGATTTCTGCTGTTTCTCAGGCACTCAGAACAGTGCCTATATATAAGAAATCAATATTGGTTAAAGTCATACATTGCAGTTCTTTATTTTATAGACTGAGAAACTGGTGCACAAAAACCCTGAAGTTGCTCATGTTAAATGGAGAGGCTTGCACTGGATCCCAAGGCTGAGCTATTTCCATTTTACCAGGGTATTTTACACCATTAGATTTAGAATTTTCTGCATAAATGTCTATCAATAATGGTAGAAATCAGTTCCAGCTAGAAACTGAGCAACATTTTCCCTAAAATTGACTCTGTTCATACATTTAACTTGTTTTATATTTGTGCAATTACATTAAAACAAACACACAAGGATGATCACTGCAACTTTATATGGAAGAGCAGAAATTGGAAAATCTTAAATACCCATCAATAGGAGACTGGCTAAATGTATTATGTTGCATCCATAAAATGAAATACTTCTGCAGACAAGAAAAAATTGAAATAAATTTATAAGTTCATACTGATTTTGAAATCATATCTCCAAAGTATATTACATGCTCTGTAGTTTCTTATCCACAATTCCAACATCCAAAACATTCTAGAAACAAAAATCTTCTTTTTGAAATATAATTGGTGGCAAAACCTGACCAGTCCTAAACTCACCTGACAGCAAATATATATGACTTTACATACAAAAATATGTAAAGTCTTCATTGTTCTCATTTGGTGTGAATAGAATGTTTGTACCTTCCAGGGCAAAACAATTTAATGTGTTTCATTATGGGGTGCTCCTCAGACCCCACCAGCTGTATTATGTGATAATTGGTATATGCACTGTATCACTACCCTGAAATCCAGAAGATTCTGAATTCCTAAACTCAGCTGGTTATAAAAGCTTCAACAAGGAATTACAGTCTACACTAAGTGAACAAACGAGATGCAGAATAGAGTCTGTGAGATGATTTAATTTGCACAACTTAGAAAGACACATACACTGGTTTATGCCTGGAAATTCTGAAAGGAATATATACTTTTTTTAAATAAAGAATTTACGTTGATTATTTCTAAGAAGTGGAATAGAAGGAAGGAAGTGCTGAGCAACTCTATCATCAATGGAACTGGCTCATCTCCTGCCAGGAGATTATTTAATTCAAAGCACCTTGCATCACTGTATGTCTCTGCTCAAGATTTCATGCTCTACAGACAAAAGTTGATCAACCCATCTTAAGTCACACCCCCTGTGAGTGGGACTAGAGTGGAGAGATGTGAGGAAGTCTCCTTTGACTGACAGTGCAAGTGGGACCTCCCCCAAAGAGGCAACGCTAAGGCTCTTGCAGAGGGAGGGGAATGGACTGTTGGGCAGACAACTAACACAGATGTCAGCAACACATGGCACAGGACCTGATCTGACTACATACCTGCCACTTCCTACCTGCCTATTAGTAACTGGGTGAACTCCTTAAGCCTTCTGGGCCTTGTTTTATACCCAGGGAGTGTGAGACACCTCTATGCTTTCACAGCTGTAACAGTTCGGGAATTGACTAGACACAATGTCTCTCAGACTTGAAAGTACATATGAGTCATCTAAGGATCTTGTTAAAAATACAGATTCTGATTCAGCAGGTCTGGGGCAGCCTGTATAAGATGCCAGGGGATGCCAAAGTTGCTGGTCTACCAGACCACACGTTCGTAGCCAAGTCCCAGAACACTGTGCTGTGGCTTGCAGGTGATGGGACACTAAGCCAAAGTTAGCAAATTTGGACTTGGAATGGTTTGCTTTATGGTAGTGATACACTGACCAAAACTTCCTTGGAGGCGCAGTTTATTGCACGCAGTGAAAGTATAGACATAAGCACTAATGGGGTTTGTCCTTTGTGAAGGCAAGTGACTTTCATTTAATCATCAATCATTAATCAATGAACCAAGAGTACTCATATATTAATACTCTAAAGTATAACCTAAGAGCTTTACCATCAACCATAATTAGGTACTTAAGAAACAAATGATTCCAACTTTGACTTAGAGCTAATAAAAAAGATAATCACTTTTCAAGGCTTTCATGATTAATGTAAACTTCAGATAATTTTTTTTGAGCTGTAAACCAATCCATTGTCCAATGATACCAGGATATTAACCAACAGAATTTAGCTTGGAGGCCCCTGAGGAAGGCCTAGGTTTTCATTTATTGCTGTTCAGAGTCAAGTACACAGATGGGTTTCAATAAATAATTCATTATAATGGAATTGAGTACAGTACTAAAAGTATCACAATGAGTTTGTTTATGTGAGGCTATGCCTACGTTAGGAAGTCAAATCCCCCTCTGATAGGCCTGATGGTGTTTAGTCTACATTAGGTATAATTTTAGAAGTCAAGTACTCTCATGTCAGACATTTTCCAAATTACACTTTCAGACGAGAAACCACATCAGAAACCTGAGGTGATTGGAACATTAATTACCCCAATCAAGCCTTCGCCCCTCTTCCTGCGTCCTCTCCCTGGATGACTGTGGCATGGCCTGGGGAGACAGGAGGCTGGGAGAGCCAAATAAGATAATTACCTACGAATTATTAAATAGGATGGTGTTCTGGATATTTCAAGTTATAATTTACCTGAAAGACATAAAGCAGTTGAAAAAGACTTTTTTAATCTTCAAAAGGCAGCATTTTGTTCCAAGTGGACAGCTTGAAACCTCAGGTGCCGTGGGACACGAGACAGGGAGCTAACAAATAACTATAAGGAAAGGGCTTCTAAGTAATAAGAGACAAAATCAAATAAGTGAATAAATATTTAATATGACACATGGTAACAAGGAGCATCTGGAAGCACTCAGCCCAGAAGGCAAGCTTTTCCCACTTAAAGCTAAAGAGTGGCCGCACCCTCTGTCACTGGTTTCAGCAGGGTTTCCAAAGCCCGTCAGGGCATCAACGGCAGTACAGTGGCGTCCGGCTGGAGAAGAGGCGCACCTCGAGAAGCTAAGAGCGGAGGGGACACTTAAGGCCTGCTCACTTAACAGCTTTCATTTCAGCGTATAAGTGTCGTTAACTATAATCACCAGGCTGTGCCTTAGACTCCCCAGAACTTACTGATCTTCTAGCTGGAAGTCTGTACCCTTTGACCATCTCCCCATTTCCTCCATCCCAGCCCCCGGTAACCACCATTCTACTTGCAGCCTTTTTAGATTCCACATGTAAGTGATATCATACAGTATTTGTCTTTGTCTGGCTATTTTCACTTAGCCTAATCCCCTCAAGGTGCATCCATGCTGTCAGAAATGGCAGGATTTCATAGCTGAATAATATTCCATTGTGTCCGTATACCCCAGTTTCTTAATTTGCTCATCTGAAAGTTGTTAAGAAAGATCTTAAATGTTCTCAGCACAAAAAAGAAACGGTAATTATGGGACACGACGGAGATGGTAGCAAAGCTAGGATGCGTTGGTCGGAAACCTCGGGAGCTTCGTGGGTGAAACCTGAAGCTGGGCGCATACACTGAGGCAGGGAGAGGTTGAAGAAGGGCAGGCCACTCCAGGCGGGTAGGAGGCAGGTTCCGGCGGCAAAGAAATTTACATCCGAGCTTTGTCCTGGGTGGCGTCAAGAGAACGAAATCTGTGCACCTGCCTGCCAGGATCTTAAAAGTTGATACATAGGCCTTGAAAGGGTTCAGGCAAGTATCCCATCCAGGTGGTCTTACCAACACCTTCTCTCTCAAGGTCCTGTCCTTGAAACAGCTCCTGGAACTAGGGGCAGAATTACATTCCAAGGATGGGAGAGGGTGAGGAGCCTTCGACTGCTTGGGCCCAGCTCACTAGTCCACCAGTAGCCGCATCCTCTCAATGACCTTCAACGTGGTGGTGATCACTTTGGAATATGCAAGTCTATCAAATCAACACGTTGTACATCTTAAACTTACACAATGTTATATGTCAATTATACCTCAATAAAGCTGGGAAAATGTTTTAAGTTAAATAAAGATACATTCTACAACCCATAATACCCATCTCTAGATAAATCCTGCTCTATAAACTAGAGGAGGAAATCTAACACAAATGCCTAAGGGAATGTGTACAGGGAAGTTTACTGATGCTTTCTTTATAGCAGGAAAATACTGAACTTAACCTTACTCTCTATAAAGAGCAGATGGATTAAAAATTTAAGATATATTCATGTGATGGAAAACTATTTAGTAGGTAAAATTAATGAAATAGAGCCACACGAATATGTGGATAAACCCATAAAATGATATTGAGTGGGCGAGAAAAGCAAGTAATACAAGTATCTCTCCTGTTATGGTAAACACTAAAAACATCCAAATCAATGCCATCTATTGATGAAAACACGGAGGTGTAGCAAATGGGTAAGAACAGAGGCTGAAAGAGGACTCATCAGCCTAAGCACAGTTGTTACCTCTGGAGAGGAAGTGGGAAATTGCAGATAAGGGTACAAGTGTAGTTATGACTATATAACTAATGAGTTTAAATTAAAAGATCTGAAACAAATATGTCAAAACATTAACATTTCAGGGCTAGGGCTAGGCTCCCATCTCATTTTTGCCCTTTGTTTCAGTCCTTAAGATCTGCTGCAATAACAAGGCGAATTGTTATTATGAGCTCTGGGCAGCTATGTGTATTGCTGGTGCCTTAAGTAACTGGTTTGCTGTTGTTGTGTTTCACGTAGTTATGCAAACTGGAAGTTAGTCACAGTGGGAAACATTTAAAATAGAAGAGAGAGTGTGGGCAGAAATCAAGGAAAATAAATATCTGAGAAACCTCACATAAGAGAAACTTTCCATATAATTAGGCCAGAAACCACAAATTTGCCTCTAGAGAAATTTCCAGGTCACGTTGAGAATGTCCAAAGCTCCTGGAGCCTTAGGTAAGAACCAGGAAAAGCTCCAGCAATATAATATACTTCACTTAGTAAACTGGGCATAGAATATATATTAAAGAGAGGTAACAAGAATTAAAATGCTTTGAAGGAGAGAAGTGCCATTTAAGTGCTAAAGGGTTCTCATTGTAGCCGTGTGTGTGTGTGTGTGTGTGTGTGTGTGTGTGTGGTTTCAGTAGCTTATAGCTTTACTATGAATAAACAGAGTTCTGCTTTTAACCTTTGTTCCATGTCCCTTCAGAAACATAGAGAATTTGCATTTTGGTTTAACAGTAGCAGTATTAAGTCCATGGCATTCCTGCAAGGATAATTCTAGATACTAGGGGCTACAAAGAGAGAAAAACTGTGCTTCAATTTGAAGTTAAATTTGTCTTTAAATCTTGTTTCCACTGCTTACTGGTTGTATGACCTTGGTCGAATCACTAATTTCTCTGCATCATAGTTTCTCATATATTTAAGAGGAATGCTTAATTAGCTAATTATTTTCCACATTGTTGTAGGATTAAATAAGGTAATTCTATAAAGTGCCTGGCCCATGAGGTAATATCTGTACTTAATAAATAATAAATACTTTTGTTATTATCAATAAAATTATTCCTGAATATCATACAATGTTAAAGTTACTGGGAAAACAAAAGTCAGTCAAATGTTTAACAAATGTGATGCAAAACTAGCCTGACTACATTTTTTACTGAATTGCTTATTTTTTATAGAATTTACTGAATTTTATTTTGTTGTTACATAGGAAGAACCTATGTTCCTTGATATGTTAAAATCGGCCTGATTATAACCTCATCAAAAGCACATCTCATATTTTGTTGACTTAATAAGAGAAGCTTAATAAATGTTAGTCACTCTTTCTTTTTAACCCTCACCAGAGTATATGTTTATGATTTATAGAGAGAGAGGAAATGAGAGCGATAAGGGGAGAAACATCAATGTGAGAAACATCATTATTTTCCTTGATTTCTGCCTACGGCTTCTCTTCTACTGTAAATGTCTCCTATACGTGACCTGACCAGAAATCGAACCCACATCCTTCTGGTGTGTGGGATGACACTCCAACCAACTGAGCCACCTGGCCAGGGCTAAATGTTAGTCACCCTTAACTTAACTATTCCTTCCTTCCTTCCTTCCTTCCTTCCTTCCTTCCTTCCTTCCTTCCTTCCTTCCTTCCTTCCTTCCTTCCTTCCTTCCTCCCTCCCTCCCCCCCCTCCCCTCCCCTCCCCTCCCCTCCCCTCCCCTCCCCTCCCCTCCCCTCCCCTCCCCTCCCCTCCCCTCCCCTCCCCTCCCCTCCCTTTCTTTCATCTTCACCTGGGGATATTTTTTCCCTCTGATTTTTAGAGAATGTGTAAGGGAGGGAGGGAGGAGGAGGAGAGAGAGAAACATTGATGTGAGAGAGACTCGTCGATCGGTTGCCTCCACTCACACCCCTACCGAGGTCTACGATCAAACCCGCAACCCAGGTATGCGGCCTTCCACGGGAATTGAACCTGAGACCCTCCGGTGAGCAGGCCGAGGCCCAACCACTGAGCCACACTGGCCAGGGCTGAACTATTCTTATCAATTGTGAAATACCTAAATTTCACAATCCTAGGGAAACTGCCAAACTTTGTCCAAAAAAAAAAAGTGGGGACCTGGAGTATTTTCAGTCAGAGAAAATGAAATAGATAAACTCCTCTGAGATCCTGTAGAAATGAGGCAAATGTCAGCTGGAAACCTCCCTGCTGTGAGATCCACGTGAAATGTCATCAAACCCCTTTGTGACCGTTGGTGCCCAAAACTCTCTCTCCTGCCTCCTGTGTTTCTTGAGCTGTGTCGCCTTCACACAGCGCCTCTGTCCTCCGCTGTGGAAACCTCACCTAAAACCCAGCCTCTTCTTTAGGTCCACAGCAACCCTCACTCACACCAAGCTTTCTGGGGACCAGCAGGATTGCGGTGGCGAAGTGTGCAGAGGGTTTCGCTGTGCCCTGACCGGCCTTCCTCCGGATCAGGCTCTGTCTTCCCTGTCCTTGGTCCCTCTCTGTCCATCTCTGCTGCTCCCCTTCCCTCCTCTGTGCTAGGCCGCTTCACCCTCCCCAGAGCCCGGGTGCCGGCTGACACCCAGCCATCGAGGACTCGTCTTCTGCCCATGTGCACATAGCAAAACATTTCCTCCAGTGTCGACAGCTTCCTCTCCAGGAGGAACGTCAGTGCTGGTTGTTAAGGCCATACTATTCCCGCATTTTAAGTTTGCTTGAAGCTGCAAAGGGAGATAAAAGAAGACACTCAGTTGCTCAAGTTGAAGAAGGTAAACCTTGGGGAAGATTCCTTCAGGGCTGGTGTAACTATCCAAAGGATCAAAATTGGTCCTGCCCTGGAGGCCTCCAAGCCGATTGCTATTGCCCTACCTTTCTCTCCCACCGAGACTGGGAATAAATATAGGGACCTTAAGGTCACTGTCAGCACAGTTCTTCCTATCACATGTTCCCTCCTCCTTCTGGAAAATTATGTGGTCTTAACTTTTAAAATTAGTCATGAGTCAATTAATCTAAAATGGGGCTAAGAGGACAAATATTAGGAAATAGCTCTGGAATGTGAAGCTTTCTTTGCCAATGGAGAAAGGAAAGCTTTTGGCGGAAGTCCAAACTGAGGCCGAGATCTGCAGGAAAATCAAGCCAATTATAGATGTTTTGGTGGTCAGGGAGATTAAGAAAGTGGACAACAGGTTTCAGAAGTGGGAGACTCTAAAAAAAGATGTTGGGGGACAGGAATATAGTCACTAATGAATTCATATTTGAGGCATGAAAACATGAATGGAAACTGGTTTTCACAGGTGTTTAGTAACCAGAAAACACACCTGGAATCAGTTTCTCGACGATCTAAGATCAGAATTCACAGTAATAGCTCAATGCTTCCAGGTGCCAGGAGACATTATGATTAAGAAGCCCAGCCTTTGGGCTCAGACAACCCTGGGTTCACATCCCAGCTCTGCTACTTGCTAGCTAAATAGCCTAAAGTTAATCTCTCTCTCTAAGCTTCAGTTTCCTCATCTGTAGAGATGATAACATAACCTCCCTGGCTGTAAAGATTAGTTGAGGTTAATAAGTCTTAGAGTCATCCTTGACTTCCCTCTTTCTCACACACACTTCTAGCTAACCCTGTTGCTCTGTGTTCAGACTAAATATCCAGTATTTGATCAATACTCAACAAGTTCATTGTTACTATTTTGTTACTGTTTGGCCTGAGCCCTGATCTTTGCTCGTCTGCATTATTATATGGTAGGAATCACCTTCTGTCTCACCAGCCAGCTTCCACTCTGATCCTCCTAGCCAGAGTGATCTTTTTGTGTTATTTTTAAAACCTCACAGGAGGATATTTCCCCCCCACTTTGACTTTAGAGAGAGTGGAAGGGAGGGAGGGGGAGAGAGAGAGAGAGAAGTATTGATGTGAGAGAGACACATTGATTGGTTGCCTCCCACATGTGCCCCGACAGGGGCTGGGGATGGAACCTGCAACTCAGGTACATGCCCTTGCCCGGGAATCAACCCACAACCCTTTGGTGTTCGGAGCTGATGCTCTTAACCAATGAGCCACACTTGCCAGGGCCCACAGTGATCTTTTTGAAACATAAGTCAGACATAACACACTCTGCTCAAAATCCTCCAGTGGCTCCCTGCGAACAGGCCCTGTAGAATCAGTCCCCCAAACTCCAGCGCCCAGCCGCACTCACCTCTTTACTGTTTCTCAGACTCAACAAACACATTCTTGACTTTGACCCTTCAAGTTGATGGTTCCTTCTGGCCAACATTTTCTTCCTCAAAATATCCACATCATCAGCTTGCTCGTGGGTTTCAAATTGTCCTCAACTATCACCTCTCAGTGAGGCCCATCCTGACCAACCTATTTAAGATCACAGCTCACCCGCCATCCCCTTATACACATGCTCTCTCTCCACTTTCTCTGCTCTGTTCTTCAGAACATTTATCGCCTTCCTACGTACTGTACGATTTACCCATCGGTTATGTTTGCTGTCTGTCCCTGCCCACTAGTGTATAAGTGCCACTACGCGTGATTTTTTTGTCTCCTGCCTGGCACACAGGAGGCACCTGAAAATATTTCCTGACTGAATGAATAATGATGCATGAAACGCACTTGGGACATTGCCTGGTACACAGTAAGCATTCATTTAATGTAAGTCTTTTTAAAAGAGTGAATATAGCTTTGATATTGATACGGAGGCAGGGAATGACTGCCGGCGTAAGTTCTGGAATAGGAGGTGAGGAGGGACCTGAGCGAGGCGTTAGAGGGGACCAGCCTCTGGCCTCACGGGCACAGTGACGGAAACCCGCAGCCTGCACGCTGCCCTGCTTCACGAAGCATGCTGAGTCCTACGTCATCTGGCCTGTCCTTCCTTCATATTTTTAAAGAAAATTACTTCAACTCGTTTAACCTTTCTTCAAAGACATTGCTTCCAATCTTTCATCTTTATTATTAGTCTGTGAGCCCTATGAAGTTAGTTCTCCCACAATCCTTATAAGTGACCGTGAAGCTCGTAGCTAGATATCAGAGACAGAAAAATAAAATACCCCCCTCAATCAGACAGGCTATTTTGAATAAAAGCCTTTGATTGTCACATGCTAAGGAATTCGAGCACAGAGCAGCCTCCTTTGTGTAGCTGACAAGACTGCCTAAGGACGGAATCACGCTGGATCCATCCTTTAGAATTCACAGTCCTGTGCCTGGAAAGGGATCATGAAAAGAGCGTACTTCTTGGGATCTATAGTTGTAACAACGTTGTATGACAAATGCTGCACCCAGATTCCCCAAAAATGGCTTTCCTAAGACTGTCTGCTCAACAGTGATTTCACAGAATATTAACAGATATTTTGCAGAGAATAAAGGGGGGGGGAGGGAGTGGCTCTTCAGTCGATTTAGTTTAAGAAACCATATAATCAATTTTAAGCAGATTTTTTTACTGCAAGGTTCTTGGAAATTTCATTTGCTGATGTGCAACTGTGAAAATGCAAGAGGATGGCGCAATATGCAGCATTTACTAGGTCAAGGTAGCCCTTTTTGAAAGAGTTCTTTGAAAGACCTATTTCATTCAGTCAACAAATATTTATTTAACACTTCTATGTGCACATGTTGCAAGCACCCAGCATCAGTGGTATGTAGGACACATGCAGTCCTTGTCCTCATGGGATTTATAGTCCAGTAGAGAAGACACACACAGAGCTTATATTTGAAAGCTGATGAATGTGATGAAAGGTAAAATGCAGGCTGCACAGAACATGTAAGAGAGAATGGTGCTTAGCACAACGCACTGTGAGGAAACCTGACTTAACTGGTTTTTTCTTCCCTCCCTCCCTCCCTCCCTTCCTTTCTTCCTTCCTTCCTCTCTTTCTCTTTCTCTTTCTTTCTTTCTTTCTTTCTTTCTTTCTTTCTTTCTTTCTTTCTTTCTTTCTTTCTTTCTTTCTTTCTTTCTTTCTTTCTTTCTTTTTTCTTTTTCTTTCTCTCTCTCTCTCTCTCTCTTTCTTTCTTTCGATTGATTTGAGAGAGACAGAATAAGAGGGAGAGAGAGAGAAACATCGATTTGTTGTTCCACTTGTGCATTCATTAGTTGATTCTCATATGTGCCGTGAGCGAGGAACGAACCCACAACCTTGGCATATCAGGTCGATGCTCTAACCAACTGAGCTACCCAGCCAGGGCCAGACTCAGCTGTCTTCATGAATCAATTTTATCTTTAGGTGATTCATCACAAGCCATTTATCACTTACTCTGTACATAACACTGTACTAAGTGATATTGGGAAATATAGATGTGTAGACATGAACCTTGGTTTAAAAAATTTTCTCTAATTAAAATAAAGGCCAATAAAAATAAAATGAAGTAAACAATGCAATTCAGAATAAAATTACATGTAAATTTGAATGGTTCAGGTACCCATTAAAATGCTAGCTATCTTTCAGAGACTATCATAGTTTCTGGGAAGCCTTCTCCCAACTCTAAAACTAGCTGCTCCTTAGGTTGTTTTTTTCCAGTACTTTTCACACACACTGTCTTATAGACAGTGATTTGTGTGCATTTCTGATCTACCAAATGAAACAGTCAACTTTGTGGTGCAGACGCTGGACCTCTAACGTCTTTGCATTGCTCACAGCACACCATCATTTGTGGGAACCAGTGAGGTATCATGGTTGAGATCAAAAGCGTTGGAGTCTTACCAACTGGTTGAATCCTGGTATTGGTTCAAAACTTCAGTAGTTCCCTGGGTGAAATCTAAATACCACCCCCCCGACACACACACACACAGACAGAAGACAAGGAGAGACCAAAGAGGAAGGCAGACCACTCCAGAGGAGGCTAGTCTTGGGAGGCCACAAAAGAAGGAGATCTCTGCACCCGCCGGCCAGAAGCTTTAAAGTTTATATAGAAGCTTTAACTGGGTTCAACCACATATACCATCCAGATGGTCTCAACAACACATTGCTCTCTTTCAAGATTTGTCCTTGAGGCAGCCTTTACTGCAGGAATGGCAAGCAAAACATATGTACCAAAAACAAGGGCACGGAGTGAGGAGACTTCACTCTCCCAGGTCCAGCTGGCTGGTCAACTGGCAGTCACACCCTCTCGTGACCAACTCCAACACCTAGCTCTGACTTTTACTCGCTGTGTTACTTTGTGCAAATTTCTTAATTCTTTGAGCCATGGTTTTCTTGTTTGTAAAATGGAGATAATAATACCCCTATCTACCTAATCGTGTTGTTTTAGCGACATCTGTTTTAGCAGAGATGATGTGTATAAAATAATTTAGTGCCCGACATAGTAAGTGCCCTGTAATGGAAGATAGTTATTGTATCTGTTGTTATGGCACCATGTCCTGCGATAAGTGCTTAGTCAACATAGGTGTTGAAGGAAAGGAAGAAGTTAAGTGCAGCACTGGAGGACAGGGCCATCAAAGCTGTCTCTCACAAAGTTCTAGTACAGATAAAGATGGAAAACGGTTTGAAAAGGTTCCCCGGGTCAGACTAACTAGCTACTACAGACTGAGGCCAAAAGGCTACAAGATGGGATAAGTGATGTTGAACAGGCATGGAGAAGCCTGATGACAGGGGTGGAGAGGACTTGAAATATGGACCTGAAATGTTCAGGTTTGATCTGAAGACAGGGGCAAAACTAAAGACAAAGGAAGAAGGAATCCTTTTCAAGGTAGATTAACTTGCCAACCACAGTCAAAAGAAAGAGATGGAAAGAACCAGTATCTAAGAGACCAATAAATGACAGTCATGTAAAATAATAAAGTTGTCATATCTCATATGGAGCCTCTCCTCTCCTGCTCCTCTACAGTTAACGTACAATATTATCTTAGTTTCAAGTGTACACCCCAGTGATTAAACATTATATATCTTACTAAGTGATCATCTGATAAATCTCCTAC